>NW_022900916.1:2563786-2676756 GCF_012274545.1 Fukomys damarensis
AAAAAAAAAAAAAAAAAAAAAAAGCCTTACTTAGCCTTAGCCCCAACATTTATTGTAGTTTTTTTGTTTTTTTCAGTTCACAGATAAATTGAATTTTAGTCATAACGGTATGAAAACTAAAGAACTTCTTAAAATAATCTGACAATGTAAGAAGAAATTTTAAAAAGTAATTTAAAGAAAGAATGGCCAGTCTTAATGTTTTAAAAATTGACACGTTTATTTAAGAAATTATGGATGCACTCTAAAAAAACATAACAATTTGAAGTTAGTTTTCAGGCTTACTCCCACATTAATGATCAGAAATCAGGTTTAACTCTGTTTGTTGAGAAAATGGACCATTATTCCAAATTTGGAGAGATTTTAATTTGAGGAGTTTCTTCTTAGAAGTTAAGCCTAAAATTCATGGGCGCTAAGGTTGTTATCTGATATCTCATCGCAAAAACCCTTTTTCTGCCCTGTAGTTTAAAAGGCTTTAAGTTGTCATTAGTACACCTGTGTGCTTGCTTCCAGCCTTAATCAGTGCTCTTACAGGTACATGAGCTGCTTGCAAAAATCTTCCTGTTGGATGCAAATGCATCTCTTCCTGTAAGCTCCTGGAGGGTGTGGTGCAGACGTTACTTCTTCACTCTTATCACCGGCATCTCAGGAGGACAGCAGAGCTTCAGTAATGCCTCTTACTTGTAACTGTTTTAGGCGCACAAGACGACAGGATATACGGAACGGAGATCCGCTGACACACTGCTCGGACTTACAGCACCACGGTGAGTCCGATCTCTCTACACTTGCCGTGCTAGGCTCTCGTGACCCTTGTTCACACTGGCTCCTACCCACGCCGCACGCACATCTCTCCTGAAGAGAAATGCAGCCAGGAAGAAAGAAAATACTAAAGCACACACAGCACGGAAAAGTACTTTATTACCATAGGTATGAGGAATTCAAGGTTTTAGATTCCTATGAAATTTACAGCTCAACCTTCTCGTATTCACGAAAAGAACCTGGGTTTAAGTATTTATATATTTTATAAATAGTAGCAACTTCAGGAGAGTAGGCAATACAAATGTTCCTTAAATTATATCAAAGAAGAAAATAGTCTTAAAATTAGCCGTGAGAATCTCCCATTTGTAGATACACCGTCTCCTCCGAGCTCAGGGGAGGACTTCACAGTGGAGTCACGTTGAACCACTGGTCAGATCAGAGGCTGGACTAATTTTAGGCTTCTTAGAAGATGTCAAGACCTGTCTAATGTCGAGGCTGTTTACTTAATGCCGAAACATCAACTCATTTTTCTTTAAAATGCAGTAAAAGTGTCCTAATAACTCTTTTGGCCTACTACAACCCTTTGTAAAAATAATAATGAAGTTGCGCTGCCCTCTGCTGGACAAACTTGTCAACGACAGAGCTAAAGAGCAATTCTTACTTGGGAATGCCTGACGGCCAGTGTGAACTTTGGATCTGAAAGTAGGGATCCTTTCGTCTAAAGAGGAGGGTCACTGTGTTTCTGTTGACGTTGTGTAGAATCCCATGGTTGATGAACATGAGGGAAACACTGACACGTGTAGCCTGCAGTCTGCATCCCAGCCTGGCTACGTCTGGGAGCACAGCTCCTCATGTCCCATCTTCCGGGGTGCAGGGGGTGTGGACCTCACTTTCTTGGGCCGGTGCTTGATTTCTTGAGAGGCAACAGCAGCAGGACATGGTAGCCCTGAGGAGCCAGTGTTTCAGACCTGATTTGCTTGCAAACTTTTCTCCCCAAGGAGTCTGCCAGTTCCTGTCCTCGTTGTAAACAGGAAGGAGAGCTTCAATTGGGGGGCTGTTTGTCGCCACGTGGGTATGGCACCCTCATGGACATGCCCTCCCCACATTATTTACGTGGTGCATCTCAGTCAGACCGCTGCCTTCCGTCTGTATCATTAGAACTATGGAGCTGTGATAGTCAGTATCTCTTTGACGGACTGTGAGACATTAATTCATGGCTTCTAAGAATCGATTTGCTTAGCTATGGAGAGTTAAAGGTAATACTTGGGAGGCAAAATACAGAAGGATGTGATTAAAAAATTTCCAATCCGACTTCAATCTTCATACCAATATCAACTTTGTTATTTTGTTGATGCTGTGTTTCTTTTTTTTATTTTGCTGAACATATTATTTATGCTTATGGTTGCTATTTGTAAAAGTGACACCAGAAAAGAGGCAGTGTTGTGAATACAGCGGCCAGACGGAGTGTCTGTACCCTTGAGGATACACCAAGACGTGCTATGGAGGACTTCCAAACATGCCAGCCTCTGGTTAGCTGATGGATCAGCAGCTGGAGCTGTCTGTCTCTCCTTTGTTCAATGCCATTTTCTTTGAATTCTGGTCTAGTTTCACCTTCATTGTGCTTGCATTTTGGCGACCTGGTCTTTGGTTTGGATCCTATGTGGAACCAGGATCTAAAACTACAATTGGTCCAGCTTTGCGCTGCCAATGTATTTTCTCTTGTACCTAATGTTACCAGGAGGCTGGAACATGGCCTTGTAACTTGTGCATCCTTCAGTTCACAGGACCCCTCACCTGGCTCAGGTGTGAGCGGCAGCTGCTGAATTCTGCCTGCGAATCTTCTTGTTCAAGGCTGTTTTTGTTACACTGGACACAGAACCCAACACTGATGTGGATTTGGACTCTGAGGCAGCTCACATCCCAGCTAGGCTACTGCTCTCTGCTTCGCTGTCAACTTTCTGAGTTGTAAAATCCTTTCTAGCACAGTTTCACTGTTTTCACAGTCAAGCAGTTTTAAGCTTCTCGAACTAGTAGATTTGCCCAGTGTCCACAGTATTCCTTCCTTCATCCACTGCACTTTCAGTGCCCTTTGAGGATTCTGGCTTTGCCTTCGGTCTGGCTGTCTGATTACCTGGTCTAAGATGAACCCCCTTTTTAATTCCATCCATCATCTCTTCGACAGCTTGCCTCCTTACGCCTGGAACTTTCTTGGTGGTTTCTGGTGGAATTGCCTTTTCCTTTTTAGCACCACTGCCACTGGGGTGGGGTTGTTTCTGCATCATGGACATGAGGGGTTGGATAGGATCGGGAGGTGGAGGGGAAGAGGAGGAAGAGGGGTGCGGAATTCTCAGACTGGTGCGCTCCATTCTGGAGCCTCCAATTCCTGGCCTTCTCTTCAGAATTCTGGTATTTCAATTCCAGGTCCTTCTTTTCTTTTTCCGGAATCTCCGGTTGCTGTTGGAGGCTGCGTTTCTTTGTGCAATGCTTCATTTTCTAGCTGTTCCTCTGATTCTTTGACCTCTTGCTGATGCTGAATTCTCTCTTCTTCAAGTTGCTGGACAAGTTTTTTGTTTTCATTTAAAGCTTTCGAAAGCTGCTGGTCAGGGAGTGTGCCCTGTAGCAGGCGGTGGCTTCTGTTTCTTCAGCTTGCTCTGATCTATGACCATCTCTTGTGCAAACAACTCCACTTTCTCCCCAAGGTCCTTCTCCAGTTCTGGGTTTACCTGCATCTCCTCAGATCCCTTATTGCCTACATGGACACTCTACTGCATTTTTCTAAGATGGTTCTCTGTTCAAGAACTTCCCCGTGTAAAACAGCCTTTTCTTCTTTAACTTTATTTACTTCTTCAGTGTCTTTCACAAGTTTGTTCTGGAGATTTTCTGGCTCAGTGGCTCATAATCTTCTTTTCCTCCTGAGCAGATACTATTTGATCTCTCAATTCTTTGATCTGCTTGACGCTGGACTGAGACGAGTCTCAGCTGCACCCTCTGTGTCTGTCTTGTCTTCTTCATCATCAGTGTTTATCTCCTCCATTATTACATCTGCTCCCAGCTTGGCCATGGATAAAACGCTGATTCTTTTCAGTGTTTATTTTCTTTTTTTTTTTTCAATGTTTGTTTTCTTTATTTAGCTTTGTTGCCAAGGCTTCAGTATTTTCTCAACAAGTCTTCTCTATTTCAACATGGTTTTGCTTGGAATTACCTTCCTCCATAACCACGTGGGAAACTTTCTGAAATTCTTCCAGTTTTTCAACAGCTTTATCTCATTTTTGCCTAATTTTGTTTCCTGGTTCGCTGCTCTGTAGTCCTCGTATTTGCCTATAGCTTGCTCCTTGGGGCTGGTGAAGAGCTGCAGCTTCTTCTCCTCATCTGAGCTGTTCATTTTGCTGGGCGGGGTGGGGAATAACAGGAAAAGAGGAAGCAGTGAGGAGGAGGACACTGGGGAGGGGAAGCACAAGCAAGATGCCAGTGGTGAGCAGCTGCACTGCCTGGCTGCTGATGGTGCATTTCTAGGGCGACACCAGATGTTCCGCCATGAAGGTGGGAAGTTCTCCATAAACGTTTCTGGATGCATGATCTAAGAACTTCAACCACAAGAGAGGCAGTTACTTTGCTAATTTTGCTTTCCAGGAGGTATTTGAACTAAATAGAAGATACTCTGTATTGTGAAAAATGTTTAAATTATATATTATTATCATATTACTATCCTACTCCGAAATGGAATCTCTCTGAAGGAACATCTGTATGAACTCGTCAATTAACCGATAACCAGGACTCACACAACATCATGTGTGGAACGCTGAACTGCAGTGAGAGATTAGACACTCCAACTGAATCATCCTCTTGTTCAGCAAAGTAGTTTCTTTATAAATGCAGTTAGTATTCCAAATAATATGTATGCTGCAGTTATGAGTGACTATCTACTAAGCAACCAAAGGAGGTTCTGGAAATGTAAGTCTGTGGTGGCGACCTTGACTAGCACGTTGTGAGGTCCTCAGTTCAAACACCAGTGCTGAAATGAAAGAAGTGAGGCTGCATAACCAAATATTGATGATCCTCTACTGAATGGACGTTAGAGAATGTTTTGGGCCATAAAGGTGGGTTTCAGGGACGGAAACACTAGCATCTGTGAGGACTGGGCATGGAAAATTGCTGAGCTTTAGAAAGTAAAGAAATACAAATTAAATTTTCTTCTTACCACATAAAGTAAAGGGGTGGGTGTATTTCATGTTACTGGATCTGTGTGTGTGTGTGTGTGTGTGTGTGTGTGTGTGTGAACAAGCCTTCTTGCTTGTGATACAGGGGAGGAAAGGACAGAATAGCCTAGTGAGTCGTACGGCACTAAAACCTTCTCTTTCAGGAAGGCTTCTCTTCCTTCTCTGCTGCTCTCACTCACTGGTCACACACAGCCGTGCACACCGAGGGTTGCTGTGAACGTCAAGTGTTTGGAAACTCAGTTGTGCGTTCCAGGTCAGCCTCCCCGTCTTAGCACAGGACTTGGTGTTGTCTCTTGGAATAGTCGATGGCAATATTTGAAAGTCACGTGGGCAAAAATCGGAGCCCGACAGCGTAAAGCCATGGATGCTGTCTTGCTCGTGTCACTTCTCACATCCGTGAAGTGTGCACGCTCACATGGAAACATGCAAAGGTAGGAGATGCTTGCACAGAAAGCTGCTAAGCAACGTGAGGCCAGATTATACACTTCAGCATGATCGTTTCCAGCTGTCATGGTAAACGTATTTGGTAACACTTTATATTTACACACCCTGGGGTTTTTATACAGAGGCTATCGTAAAGTAACTCAGAGTTACAGGGAAAGGAATTGTGCTGAAGATGAGAGCCTTTAGCACGCACTGGCTCCCTCCCATGCAAAGCAGGGCTGGTGGCAAACGGGCCCAGCGAGGCTGGGATGCCTGGCCCACGTCCCCTTCGTCCCAGCATCCTCTTCTCGTCGTCGGTGACCACTCACCTAGAAAGCTCTTCATATCCGTTCCTGACTGCACATCCTGTCTTCCCAGGCACACCTCATACCGGGTGCTAAAGAGGAATTTCAGGTTGTTTCCAGCCTGTTCCCTCCCTAAAATAATTGCTGTGCTCAAAGTTGGAACTTGTCCAACATTGTGTTCGGGAAAATGACTGGCAAAGTCAGTTGAACTCTAATCTCCCCGTCCCCTGCCTGACGAGCCACCATGGACCGTAGGATGATTTAAGTACCCAGAAAGGAAAAACCTGCCCCATAAGTACCGGTATTTTTGTAAAAAGTCATAACATCCATCTTAGGTTTCTGGATCTTTGAAATGTTTTATGTCCTATCTTCCAGCATAATGGCATCCTTGAATTTCACTTCCTAATAGTTTTCTTGGCTGTTCTACATACATGCATTTCCTTTTCACATCTTACAGTAAAACATTCGCAAAATTCAATCTTCTAAATTATCTCCACAGCTAGCTCCTCTCAATTTATGTCTTGGTTGGCATCAAAATCATTCCCCAATTTTATAAAATATCTTTATTACTGTCATCTTTATGGTCTACTGGGCCATAAACTTAGTATTTTGGAGCAGTGCTATTCTGATCTGTGCCATAGCCTCTTCCAAAGATGAAGCTGAGCTCAGAGAGCAGCCTTGAGCTTTGATAGATGTGCTGATGTCAACTTTTAAAAAGCCATAACTTAATAAATTACCAAGTTTCATCAAGTTGAAGGTGAAACTGGATGTAAAAAGCACTGCTATTTTATGTTCTGCTCAGAAAAGCTGCCAAGATGAGCAATCTGAGAGGATTCCAGCCAGGACTGCAGATAATTCAGTAGTGCTTGGTGAGAACTAAACGTCCATGTGAACAGAGATCACAAGGAAAATGGCCCATTTCAGTCATGATCCTGAGTGGTGCCAATGGGGAAAACACTACTTAACCCATAGGGTTACCAAAGGTTTACTCCCGGAGTTCACATTGCAAGGCAGACCCAAAAGCTCAGCCTTAAGAAATCACTGGGTTGATGGAGTTCCACAGTCACTAGTAGTAAGAAATAATTCTCTCTGAAAGAAAGCAAATTCAAAGAAAATTCAGATCAAGAGCAGCAGCGAGGCACATTCTACTGTGAGAATGGTGTAGATGATTGTGGCCTAGAATCAATTCATTTCAGTATTATCTTCCATGTTTTTTAAACACCTTTGAGACTACTTATGTTTTGTAATAATCAATCAGCAGGTGTCTTCTATTGATAAGTAAGGCGAAGAATCTCATTCTGCCCAGCAATTGGGTGTGAGGAATACAACATGGGTAAGACCAAGTTAGAAATACCTTCTGCTAGCTTTGTTCTTTATTAAAGTGTGTAAGTATAACACCAGAATCACCTGTTCAGATCACTCTAATTTTACTGCAATAAACAGAGGTCAATTTAGCTTGCTATATTTCTCCTCAATTCCAAAGTTACAAGGATTGTGTATCTTTAAAATACAAGATGGAATTTTCAGTATTTTTATGGAAGATTTCTGCTTCCACAAATGGGTATTTTCTATCTCCCATCATCTCTCTTGGGGAAAAGTAAACGAAACATTAAAATTCATGTTTCTTCATTTTTAAAGTAAATGTTCCCGTAGTCATGTTCCTCTGGCATATAGCTTATTGGTGCTTTCTCTGGTAATGCATTTGCTTCAAAATCATGAAAGTAAAACTTATCAGATGTCTGACACAGACTAAACAAATAGCAGATATTGTCATATTCGTATTTTTTTAAGGAACTGAGTTTCAGCTTGCTGCATTGTAAGAGGAATCGTAGCCAGTGACATCAAAAGTGTTGACTACAGAGTTAAATATCGCTCCAGTGGCTTCAGATTTCACTTCATAATGCATTGATTTCATTATCATATTTATAAAACAAGAATCTCTAAAAGCAAGGCACTAGTGACTCTCCCTGTGAACCAGTTCCCTTCAGACGTGAAGGTTAAAATTTCCAGGGCCATGTATGTGTCTGCCTACCCATCTACCAACTGCATTCCTACTACATCATTGTAAGGAGAAATCCACAAGGATTCATGTATTCAAATTATCTAAATTATAAAAATTTTAAATGTTATATCCTGGTTCATAACTAATTCCAAGCACCAAGAACACAAAACTACATACTTTAAAAGTTTAATTGCTTCAAGAGTTGATAATTTACAAGTTCAAATTTTCTGTAAGGTTTCACTAGTTGAGTCCTTTCATGGTCAAAATATTACATGCACTAAGTCTCATATGTATTTGTCATATTTCTAATACGTGGATAAAAACACATGCATGTGCCTACATACACAGGCACGCATGCACTGATTGCAGCATGCGTGTTTGCAAAAGCACATCCAGGGAGTGTTTCAGAGACTCTGCTTGGTGTGATCAGCATTGCGAGTCCTGGAAAGACAGCAGTAGGCATTAGCTTGATAAATAGTAGACACGATCCCTCTTCTATACTATAATGAACATTGTAGAATTTTTCTAAATGCACTATGATGATTGTTAAATTAGTGTTCAACCATCTCTATATGCAGGTTCGAAGTGTACATGAATGGATAAATTGATGTTTTCTTTACTTTTAAACATTTTATACTTTTCCGAGGGATATAATCAACCTGTGAGATGCCTTTTAAGCTATTTCAGCCTAAGAAGATACTGTTCATCCAGTTGGACTCAAACAGAAGTCTTTTCTACTTCTAAAGCATGTGTTGTTTCTAGAGAAAATCACCCAGAATCTAGTTAGATAAACCAGAGTAATGGCCTTTGTACTTAATTAGTATACTGCTAGTGTTCTGTCTCACTGGGGGTCCATGGACAAGACTTTTTGTGCTTTCTTTTCTCCAATGCTGGACCTTTCACATTGAATAATATCGAGGAAAGTACTAAAATACAGTGCGTTGAAACAACTGGAATTTAATTCTTCTCTATGTAACCTAGTAACTAACGGTATTTGCTAAATAACCCAAGTAAATATTTAAAATCATTCACATCTATTCGCCTTTTCCTAAATTAAGTTTGCCTTTATATTTCTTGTTTATGAAATACAAACTTCCTAAAAGGGGAGTATCAGAAATCACAGAATAAACGAGTACACGGTGCACTACCTCGTCCATCTCCACCTCCCCCACGTGACGTCGCGCTTCCGAGGACCGTTAAGTTGTTCACAGTCCCATCTAGGGAGACATTTGCGGGGTAGAAGGGGGAAGGGGAGTAAATGGGACCTGAAATGCGATGCCGTCTGTCTCTGTTACATTGGAAGAGAATCAAATGCTCAATATGGCTTTTGCAACATGATACTTTTGGCCAAATGATGGATATCATGCCTTTTTTGTTGTTACAAAAGGAAGCAATTAATTTAACTTCTTTCTTTCCTCCCATTTTTGGGGGTTTGTTAGCCTCATTTCATTTCCATAAATTATACCACTAACAGAGGATATGATTAATTGAAGACTGCTTCTTTGAAAACATTATTTCTTGTCATTAACAGCTGTAACATATTGCAATATTACGTTATCCAAACACGCTGGTGCTTTTAGAATAATTTTAATATCATGTTGCTTTTGCTGTTCTGTCGTAACCATTCAGACTGCTGAACCCCTGAGAACGTATTAGGCCAGTTTTCCCACCTCACCCTTCTTGTTCACCGGTAATTTTCATGGCAAAAGTTTGTATTCAAAACATTTGCTTTCTAAGTGCAAAGTGTATTTGAAAACAGTTTTGAGCAAGATTGTTTTCTGTCTGGAAATCTACAAAATTGCCTGTGGGCCTTTAGTGGCATAGGTCTCCTTGGAGATGTGGTGGCGTATTTGTGAGTTCCCAGGTCTCTTTCTCTCCTTGTTCCATATTTGGAGTGTTTGATTTGGAGCGTCCTTGATTAATCATCAACTGCTCTCAGCATGTCACAAATCAACTTTTATAAAATTATTAGACTTAAGAAACTGCAAATGCTTATGTGTATAGTGGTTCAGTGAAACAGTCTGTCATAATCAGGGTTTTAACCCCTGTACCCTTTTCATTAATTAAACTTTTAATCATTTCTTTTATGTGATCATGATAATTTTGTCACAGTCACATGAAATTTCAGCCTTTAAGTTCATTATAGCTATGGTTATCTGGCTTTACCACATGGCAATCACCTGCTAAGGGCTTTGGGTCACCTTCCTAGTCGGTTATGGAACACAGAGTATGGGGAAGGCAACCAGTTTGATGGTAATTGTAACCAGTGAGTCTGTGTGTTCTCTAGAAAGACATGAGGAAAGAGATATTTTAAACCTGCTACAGAGGAAATGTTTTCTTTGTTGATTTTGTGGGAGTAGATTAATATTGGAAAGGACTTCATAATTTGTCTTAATTTTTACTTCTCTTTTTAAATATTTTTATTGGTAAATTTTAGGTATACAATGCAGTCACATTCATCATTGGGATCATGTACCTTTACATGATGTATCTTGGTTCTTAATTTTTCCCCCATTCCCCTAGCCTCCCTTTCCACCTCCACTTCCCTATTTACAAAGACTTTGTTTCCATTTTTTTCCTTTTCTCTTATTTTTTATCTTCCCTTTTTACCTTTTCCCTGCCCCTCCCATGTGCCCCATGCCTTTAGACCTTTTCTTCCTATTACAAAATGTCAATTAAACATTTTGACCCTTATTTACACTTTTATTTTATTGTACCAGAGAAACTATACGGTATTTGTACCTGTTCATGTCACTTGCCCATTTCTTGCTTGGGTCTTTTATTTTAGATGACCTATTTTTTGAGTTCTTTATATATTTTAGATATTAGTCTTCTGTCTGTCTGATGAAAACCTGGCAAATTTTTTACCATTCTGTAGGTTGCCTCTGTACTCTACTGATTGATACTTTTGCTGCTGTTCAGAAGATTTTTCATTTGATGTAATCCTATTTATTGATTCCTACTGCTGTTTCTTGTGCCACTGGGATTCTGGTTAGAAAGTCCTTACCTGTACTTATGACTTCAAGTGTTTTACCTATTTTACCTTCCGCTAGGTCCAGTTAGAGGTTGAGGTTGGAGGGTTGTCATCAAGTTGAAGACAGCCTGAGCTACATACTGTGCTCCATCTCAAAACAAAACAAAAAAGGAAAGAAAGAAAAATGGAAAGATGTCCCCTGCCCTGCGGCAGAATCAAAGTTGGCAAAATGGCCATACTCCCAAACTGTCATACAGATTCAGTGCAGTCCCAATCAAAATGCTAACAGCATGCTTTACAGAACTAGAGAAAACAATCTTAAAATTTATATGGAACTAGAAGAGACCCAGAATAGCAAAAGTAACACTGGGTAATAAGAGCAACACAGGAGCAGGGGCCAGGGGCTTAGCTCAGCGATTCCACTGCCTGCCTTGCAAGCGTAAGGTCCCGAGTTCAATCTCCAGTCCCATCATTTGTCTTCGTGTGGATCTCAGCAAAGAATTTTGAGTTCTGAATTAACATTTTATCACAATAGCAGTAATAATGATAATAATTATAAGTATAATGGCCAGACATACGCACAGGTATTACTATGTCCAATAGTGTGCTAGTATTTATGAGAATAACAAAAACCATATTAAAGGTGCTATGCAAATTTACGTTGTCTATAATTGCTGCAAAAACATATTTAATGCAATGTGTAACTGTTTAAAATAAACAAAGATAAGACAAAGATGATACTGCTACACCAGTGGGACAGGTTCAAAGCCAGTCATGCAGCAAGAACTTATTTACCAAGAATCTACTAACGGAGAACATAAATTTGGGTATCCTTTTATTTTCAGCCAATATAAAGGATAAATATGATCACAAAATTCATTACTTTTAAAGAAGAATCAGCTGTTTAGAAGAGTGTGCGTGATTCCTAAAACACTAGACCAGAGCAACGTTTTCAGATGGTGAACATGGAGAAAGCACGTCCCTGGCCTCAGGATGTGGTGACACAGACACAGCTTCACTGTGTGGCCCCTTCAGCGGGAGCCGGGTCACTTAACATTGGCCCAGCGTATTCTGCTGTCCGCTCTCAGGCCAACTGGCTTCATCTGGAGCCACAGAGCCGTACCTCGGACAGGTGGGCCATGGCACAGCCCTCTGTGATGTCACGAGTTGTATGAGTCATTTTTCTAAACTGAAACTTCACTATTCAGGTTTAGCTGCAGTGTTGGCGCTTGGCAATAAATCGGTGGGTTTGAGCTGCAGTTTGGGTACTTGGGCTCAAAAGGATTCGCCATCACTGATCAAGAGGGAGATTTCAGCTCACACTTGCCATGCACATGTAAAATTTCATATCCTTCAAGGAATCTTTAATCAAGCATAGCTCTTCAGTTGAGCTTTAGGACTAAATTAGGTAACTGGATTCAATATTATATTCCTGGAAAAGTACTTAGCAGAAAGCTCTTCTCTGCTGTCATTTCTGTGGAGCTGTTGGCTTTACAAAGATGGAAACTGTGCTTGCTTCAGCAGCACATACAGTGAAGAATCTAGTCGGGCTAGATGAACGCAGTAAGACTAGAAGCTGAGAGTAAAAAAATCAAAATGTTGTATTTATGAGAGATTTTCTAGAGAGGGAGAACAGAGAGAAAGAGGGGGAAACTGTATTATTAATGTATCCTGCATTGCACAAAATTTGTGAAAATGGTCATACTAGAAGAGTCACAAATGGGGATGACATAACTTATGAGACATCTGTTCATAGGTGTCAAATGGAGGAAAATTAATGGTTTCCAATTTAGCAGAAATCATACCTGTGTGCACAGACAGGTGTGCTTGGTTGAGGCCTTCTTCATTGAAAGTTCTGGTCATAAATTCGAAGTCACTCATGGTAGAAGCAGCCTGCTACAGAGAAATAAACAAATCGCTACATCCGATGAAAGTTTGTTTAACTATGGCTAATGGCAGCAGGGCTTAACCACACCTAAAACCGAGGAATCTCACCCAGAGAAGCATGGTGTCACCTCTGCCCTGAGCAGAACTGATACCCACCATGACTGGATGTGGGGCTTCCCTGGCCGCTCACTTGAGGATGTTTCTCTTTGGAGAAAGGGCACAGAGACTCAATTCGGGGAAGACAGGACTTGAAGGCACCAGCCAGAGTAGTATCAAAGCAAACTCAGGAAGGCACCAAGCCAGTGAGCCATTTACCCAGGTGTGGGTTTTCTATTCAGGGAAGCAGGAACTGGAATGCCCTGATGTGTCTTGGTGAGCATGAAATGCCCTTTATTAAACTGAAAGCAGCTGGGGATTTAGCTCAGTGGTTCCGCTGCCTGCCTCGCAAGCACAAGATCCTGAGTTCGATTCCCCGTACAAAAAAACAAAAAATCTGAAAGCGACTTGGTACAAATTCATCATGAAGTCACATGTCGTCTTCTATAAGATTCAACTAGGAAAGACATGGATGAGATTAATTTTCTAATATAAGAAAGCAATGAAGATGTCTTTTTCCTTTTTTTTTTTTTTTCTGGTATGCAAGGAAAGTTTGCTGCCCCCGGAAAAGATCTTGAAAAGACAATTGAAGACTGAAAGGTTTCTCAGGACTATCAGAAAGATTCACAAGCCAGACTTGTTAGGTAACTGAACAGAAGGCCTTTCAGACAGTGGTTTTGGACATAATATACCCAGCTGTGTTGCGGCCGGCTCCCTTCCTGCTACAGGCACGTTGTTCTTCTGCATTCTGTGCCAGCTGCTGTCCGGAAAGATCCAAGCAGAGTTTTGTGTTTGAGTGATAACTTATTTCCATAGATTGTGACAGGAATTTAAACAGTCAGGGGAGAGATGCGTCCATTACTACAAATTCTGACCTGGAGAGCAGGCCTGGGGCAGGAGGTGGCAGCAGAGCTGTCACCGGTGAGACTCGTGTCCATACGTGTGTAGACACGGATGGGGTGAAAGGCGTTTTCCTGTCTCCATCCAACAGTTCCCAGAGTGGACAATCGGCAGGCGCCGTGCCTGTGACATTACTGCCTCAGCTCCTTGGAGGGCGTCCCGGTCACTTGCGGTCCCAGCCACAGGCTCCCCAGCCCTGTTCGGCACAGCCGTTAGGGAGCAGCACCTTTCGGAGGAGCCTGGCCTCGTGGACTGCGTTTCCCTGACTGAGGCAAACTAATGGCTTCCGAGGGAAAACCCAATGGTTTTGACTGGGGATCTTGACACACAGGATACACATCTCCAGTGATTTTTCAAAGGCGCTACTTGGGAGCGGATAAATATTATTTCTCTTCTTTGCAGTAATTCCTTAGGTCTGGCTATTTTCAGGTGCTGATTACTGCAGTAAGAAGAGGCAGTGGCTTCCCAATTAGAAGCACCACGCTGGGGCGGTTGACACACAGCCGCGGAACCTCGCACCCAGGGGTGGTGAAGGAAAGAGTGTGAACACAGCCAAGTCAGAGCAGCGGGAGGCCTCAGGCCATGGCGGGAACTGAGAGAAGCCCAGCTTTGGGAAGCTTGGACTCTAGTGAGAGGAAGCAGTACTGGTCTCACCAGACAGAAGGGCTCAGCTCTCCACGACCAGAGTAAAACTGTCAGAGCCATGCAAAGATGGGCGTGGTGTTCTAAAATTAAAAACCTGGCAGGGTTTGAAGGAGAGAGCGAAATTTTCTCATCTGTCCACATGGGCAGCTTCCTACGCATGTGAAATATATTTATTATTTTCTAAATTAACGTAACGAGCTCCAGATTGCACAGGATGTCATAATGGAAACAGGATTATACGAGATAATGTGGAATTTTGTCCTCTAGATGAGTTTCACCTAGATTCCCTGTGCTGTCGTTTTGACCTGAGCTGAGCTCTGCTTGCCACAATGAAGGAGGTTACATGAAGGGTAAAATAATAGAAACCTCATCAGGAAATGGGCTTTCACATTGCTGTATTTTATTATAAACTCTTGCCATATTCCACAGCCTAATTCTTCAAATTAATAAAATATGTGTCATTTTAAAATAAGGACAATTGAAACCACATTGCGTTACAGTGACGCCACTTTCTTCTGTGGCTTCCCTAGCGTTTCACACCGAGTGGCGGTGAGCACAGCCTTCTAAGGGTTCTCCACAGGAAGCAGAAACTTCCGGAACTCTACCTTCCGTAAAACGCTAGATAAATATTGCTAGCGATTAATTTAATTTCACAGATGAAAAACACAAAAAGGCAAGAAGAGTTTGTCAGAGAGAGATCCTTTTTCCCGGAGCCCAGGGCAGAGAACGGCGCGCGGCCCCAGGTGCGCTCATGGCCGAGGAGGGTTCGCAGAGCGCACACGGGCGGGTTTCGTGGATGGAACGCTGTTCTCCGGTAGACCGATCTCTGCATGTTTTCAGACAACCCATAGCAGGACGATTACTCCGTCTAGATAGGCACTGGCTTCTGAAAGTTTATGCCCTTGACATTTCTTGGCATCTCCGATCCACTGAAAACGTCCAACGTGCAACAAGTCATGTCCTCCGATTCCAGATGCGTCGTTTGGAAAGTTGTCATTACCTCTCTCACGCTCTCTCCTTTTCCTTTCCCATCCCTCCCGGCCAGATGATCCCCAGGGGCACAGCCTGGAGGAGAGGATCATCTACGGGGTGGAAAACAGCAGCACTTTCCTGGAGTGCAGCCCCAAGTCCCAGCGCGCGCTGGTGTTCTGGCAGTTCCAGCGGCAGAACGAGGATCGGAGAGAAGAGGTACCGGTGCCTTGCCGGGCTGCTTCTGTCTAACAGGGCTGTGGTGGGGGCAGAGACGCGGTGGCAGCCCCTGCCCTTCCTTCGCCAAGCAGAGCTCGATCCCTGAGCGGTCCTGACCCCGCGGGCTGGTGGGTGGCGGGCCTGTGCGAGGAGCAGGAGGAGCGGTGACTCCTGGTGAGAGTCTCCCCCTCAGAAGCTCCGGGGCTGGGTCAGCGCCTTTCTGTACCATCGTCTACCAAGTCACTGTTTTACTTCCCTGCTTCAAAACGATCCCATCTTCCTGCCCATTTTAACTTCTGCTCAATTAATTCTTCTCTTCGCACTTGCCTCCCTTTCTTTCTTTTTTTTATGGTGGATTCCTAAGTTTCACTAAATGTGTTGCAGGAAAAGACACGTTGCCACTTATGCCCCGCAAAATATTCTCCCTCGGCTCAGAAACAGTTACCTCTTCACTCTTGCCACTTTCTTCCTATTACTCTCGCCGGTACGTTTCGGGTGCGCAATATAACGGCCCTCATCCCGGGAGACTTCTGCCTTTACACAACCCATCTTGATTCTTACTTTTCCCCCACTGCCCCCTGCATCCCCCACCTCTCCCTATTCACACACTTTGTTTCCGTGTTTTCCTTTTCTCGTATTCATTCCATTCCCTTCTCTCTTCTCCCCTACCCCTCCCACTTCCCCTTCCCCTTTGGACCTTTGCTTCCTATTGCACATTATCTGTTATACATTTTGGTCACTATTCACACTTTCAGTTTCTCACACCAGAGAAACTACTCACTATTTTCCTGTGTATCCTATTTGTTTCACTTAAGAGCATGGCCTCAGCATGCATCCATTTAGCTATAAATGCCTCTAATTTCTCTTTCTTTTTGGCTGAGTAATATTCCACTTATTTTCTTAAAAACCCACATCTTTATCCAATCTCCAGTTGATGGGCAGTTGGGCTGTTTCCATGTTTTAGCTATGAGAAGCTGTGCTGCTGTGCCTTCCTCACCTTGAGAGGGAGTTGGGGAAAGAGAGTAGGGGACAGAATGACAGCACTGAGATCCTCTGTCACCCATAGCAGAAACCATGTGGGAGCAGCAAGTGACTCCTCTTGCACAATACAGTCACTGTTTCCTCCTTAAAGGCCAAGAGTTATACACAGAAAACCTTGGGTGCAACGAGAGAGCACTGACCCTAAAACCTTTCAAATGCATCACATAAGGTCCAGACTGTGTGGTTGGTTTGTGAAATGCACTATGTGCTGGTGATTTTACCAGCATAATATGACCATAAAAAAAAAAAAAAAACAAACACTCCCGTTAGCTTTTCTGGACATTTTAAACAGTCTTCATATAATCACTCTGCGTAAATGTCAATTGACCTTATACAGTGCCAGGCTTTTACAAATTTCTACTGTTAACTGGATTCAAAACAAAAGTGAGAGCAAATTCTCTCATTCATGTCCCATTCAGTACCTAATAAAGAAATACTTAGTGAATTTTAAATTTACTTATTTTCTCCTCGGTGTACAACCACTCGATTTATATTTCTTTCATCGATCTCAGTAAGTTCATTTCAATGCCCCACTGTTTTCTACGTCATGGTTTTATCTTTCCAATTTAAGTATCTATTGCAAACTTCATGTCATAGTCATACACTTATTTTACGTTTATAAAATAAAACCATATATTCTTTCCCACAGTAACCTTGGATACTTAAGATTTTTATAAGAAATCTTATTAAAACAGAGGTACAACCAGTGATCTTAAAAACACTTGCCTGATGTAACTGTTTTCCCAGCTATAAAAGTGCAGCCTGCCCTTACCCTTCTATTAGGGATGGTGCTAGCTATCGACTTGTGTCTGAACCATGAGTCTGAATTTTCCCTGCGTTCGGGAAGTGTGCAGGTTGTGTAACAGCTCTCTCCTCCCGGCCAGGTCAGAGTGGATGAGCACATCGTCAGAACCGAGCAAGGACTCCTGCTGCGCAGCCTGCAGAGCAAGGACGCGGGCTCCTACCTGTGCCAGGCCGTGGAGCACGGGTTCACGCAGACGCTCCTGAAAGTCACGCTGGAAGTCATCGACACGGAGCGCCTGGAGGAGCTCCTGCACAGGGACGAGGACGGGGCCGGCTCCAAGGCCAAGGAGCTGTCCGGCAGCGCAACGCCCAGCCAGAAGGTCTGGTACCGGGACTTCATCCAGCTCCTCAACCACCCCAACCTGAACACCATGGACGAGTTCTGTGAGCAAGTCTGGAAAAGGGACCGAAAGCAGCGCCGGCAGAGGCCGGGCCACACTCAAGGGAACAGTAACAAATGGAAGCACTTACAGGAAAACAAGAAAGGGAGAAACAGGAGGACCCACGAGTTCGAGAGGGCACCCAGGAGTGTGTGAGCTGAATTACCTCTAGGAACCTTGAACAAGTAGCGACTTGCCTAGACAATAACTGGAAAACTGCAGATATACATGAACGCGTTCCGTGGCATTACGTGGGTGTTTACAATGGTGGAGCATTCAGCTGAGTCCCACCAGTAATAAATTAAGTCCGTGAGTAACTTTCCTAACAGGCTTTCTTCCTAATACCAACACCTAGAGAGAGGTCGCGGGAGTTCACGGATGTTCTCCGTAGCGGACTGCTTCCTATGAGAATCCATTGGACAAGTCCCACTTTCTTCTTTGCCTGAGAAATAAAAATGTCAGTTGCCATGTTGCCATCTAACGGAGAAAAACTGCATCAGCAAAGACATTTTACTGAACTAGAAGTTTCAAGTAAACTGCATGGATTTTCTGAGCTGATGAATATTCCAAATTATGATCGGATGCAAAGATATTTTTTGTCTACCAGCACTTGTGTTTGTGTACTGGAGGAAGGAGATGAGGGAAATTATACTAAATGAAATGGTCTGTGGGAATATAAAACACATAAACCATCCACTGTCCAGAGGCAAAATGGAATACACTGATCTACTACTGATATCTTCTTTCAGCTTTGACCTAAAGATGTATTTTATTAAAACTATAATTTAAATGTACCATGACAAATATGCAGTAAAATATAGCTGTTTTCTAAGCTAGAGTAGGTTTTCGTCTTATAATTACTGTGCTATATAGTTTGTTTTAAAATTTCCAACTGCGTGCTGCTTTTTTTGACATTTTGTTTTTAGTTCTCTAAGAGGGTTAGCTGATATTGTTCTAGATACACACACATGTTATTAACCATCACTTCCTAAAACCAAGGTATAAATTATGCTTTATTTTTCTGAGGAAATCAAACAAATGAAAGCTATTCACACTTCCCCTTTTTAAGTATCACCTAAGATAATTTTAACCTGCTTAAGGTTCTCAGAAAAACAGAATATAACCATCAAAAAAGGGAAAAATTTATTTGTTAAATGCGTTTTATCCTGTCTAAAGGATCAAAGGAAAGAAAATGATCTGTTCATCTCACAAAAATAATGTGTCATCTTAATATAGTGAATAGAAAATGTCTCCTAATTCTGTGCTTGAATTTCAGCACAATATATGAGACGTTAAAAATCCTCTTACGGTTCCACCAGGAATTCAGCGGATCACTCAATGATTTTGGCAAAGAGCAGTTAAAGGCAGGACAACATCTGAAAGGCAGATTTCCCCACTGTTTACTTCTGAATCAGCTCCTTTTCTCTCACCTTGCTGAAGAAAATAATCCATATTGAAAACACAGGACTCTTCCCAAGTCAGTGGGAAGGTTTCCAGGAAAGGACCCACACTTAAAAATGGTGAAACTGTTTGCTGCCACAACTTACACAATGAGGTGAAAGATTTTTAATCTTTGCTGTCCTGAGATGGCTCTTTGTGCACCATAGGTGCGGGGTGCCTGGGCCCTTCAACCTCATGTCCTGCTCCCAGCTCAGCAGCCCTTTGTCAGGGACCCTTCCCTGAGTCCTTTCCCAGGTACAAAACAGCGAGGAAAACAGCTTCTTGCTAATTAAAGCGGTGACACTGAAATTTAACTCCGGTTGTCTTGGGATTCTAATTAACTCAGCCTTAATTTCTCACCTCCGAAGACAGCAAATTGTTATTCCCAATCAGTGGAACGATTTCCCAGATGGAAGCTCCTGTTTCAGTTTTAATGATTATTTGAATAAACAATTTGTTGACATTTGTTTCAAATAAAAGCCTAAACATTATCTGCATCCAATTTTAGGCTCCATTGACTAATATAGTGCTGTTTTGGACATACATTTTCAAAGGAAATTTGAATTACTAAGCTGTTTGAAGAGCACACTTCTGTACAGGAAACAGTGTTTGGAATATAAATCAAAGAATCAAGAGTGCTCCAAAAATAGCTCATTTTTTTCTACTTTGGTACAGAACCTTAACTGTATTAAAATTCAGTGTTGTATTTCATTCGAAATTCGCACTGAAACAAATTTATTTGCAATACCAGAAGTATCTTATTTCTTTTTAGTCCTTAAAAATAAAAGGATTTGAAGGGCTAGAGATTATATGATAACTTCATGGACACTGTCCAGAATCTGAAAGCATTTTGTTTAGCATTGTAAAATATCAATAGGAAACGACTTGACTTTAATTAAAAGTATCAAAAGCAAACAAGTCCACCGGCATGCCTTTATAAACCATCGGGTGTAAGGTTTTTGGAAAAAGTGTAGCTGTTATGTGCGGGTAATGAACTTTTACTGCAGCCACAATCTCCTGCCGGTGTGCACTGAGGGGCAGCTCGTACAAAAATGAATTCGTGCCCCACTTAATAATTCAGATCGAATAGCCACTGACATATGCATGTATCATCCGAGATGACACTTGGTCAAGAGACTCACCTGACCTTCAGCAAATGATAACAGCAATCGTAACATATGAAACAATCTGTTTCAAAATGAAATTATGGCTCCCCGTGGAAATCAAATGTAAAATGTAAATGCATGTAAATGCACACTTATTGCTTCGTTTCCTGTATTATTTAGTGATTTTTTAATGATACGTGTTTAATATTTTTGCTACCTACACATTAGGCAAAAGAGATGTAAATAGTTTTGAACAGAAGAGGAAGAACAGTGTAAAGTACACGCTTTGATAGGACACGGTGCAGTGTGCTGGACGTCATCCCGAAAGGCAAGGTTTCCTGCAAGGGGCAGGGTGGCCTGCGTACTCCTGCAGGCCAGAAGGTGAGCGCCCACCCAGCGAGCATGCGTGTCGCCAGATAGTAAAGATGTTGCCTATCTGTGTTTATCACTGCATTTCAGACGGGAACTAAAAAACTGGAGAGTCACATGTAATGAAACTGCTGCTGTAAATTATTCCTTTTAGCATGTGTTCAGTTGCTAAATACACATTTCTTCAAAACATTTGAATTCAGATGTCTTTACTGTTTCCTGTAACATATGGTGTTCAGGAGCATGAGCTTGGGAGATTTTGAGAACGTGGATCAGGTTGCTATATAATTAGCTAACAGATTTCTTCATTGTAGTCATCTGTAAATTGGATTCTATATTTATGGTGATGGTACACATTTTTATGCCCTTTAAATTAAATATTGTTCCTTTTTGTGTCATATCTAAAAAGAAAATATAGGAATGAAATTCTGTCGTATGTCACCTTCCTAGTAAGTTTGGTTTCACTCCAGATCTGCAAAGATGTCAGATTGTTTATGTTATTACCTATCCTGAAGGTCTTGGGAAAACATTTTGTCACTGTGAAGTCACTAGTGTAACATTTGAAATCTTTGTCGTATGAATTCATGTTTTGACACAATTTCAATTTAACAGAAATCTGTGAGGTTTCATGGCTTCGAGGACACATTTGAGAAACAGAGCTCAGCGTAACCTTATTGTGTAATGACATGCTAGGTATAAACCAACACGCCAAAGGCATCCGTGTTTCTATTTTACCTTTGTCTGTAATCATTATTTAAAGTCAATGTTAATGTTTGCAAAATAACGTTTCCATAAAGAAGAAAACATTATTTTTCAAAAAGTCTGCAAGAATCCTACTAGTTTGTTTGATTTCCTCCAGTGTTCGTGCGCTAGGTGGTGAGACATGATTTTGATGGATGGGTGGAAAGGACCCGGAAGAGTCGGTCCTGGAGCTGCACAGGGCCGCTGTGCAATGGGCCAGAGCAGCGAGGACCGCGTCCTCGGGGATGACCGCAAGCTGGCCGAGCACAGAGAGGGCTTCGCAGCTCTGTCCCCGCTCATCCACCCCAGAGGCAATGCTGATCCTCGCCCTTGTCTCCGTTAGGGGAGGGGACGCCGGGCTAAGGGAGGGTGACCGCACCCTCCGCTCATGGTGAAACGAGGGAAACTGAGGCAGGCTTGTCTCCCCCCCCATTCCCCGCTCACGCCGCCCTGCCCGCGCTTCCCGGGGCCCTGCTCAGGGTGCTCACGGCACGCGGCCGCGAAGGCGAGGCCTGCGTCTCCCTCGGTTCATCTGAGGGCCTAGTGGGAGGCTGAGAAGCAGATCTTGAGGCCCCTGCTTCTTGGCCCTCGCCCGTGCCTGGTCTCCTCACCCCAGGCCGCAGCTGGGGCTGGAATCCGCGGATAATCGGGGGCTGGGCCCAGAGCCGCGGTACGTGCAAAAGCAGGAAGAAAGTGTGAAGTCGAGTTGTTCCGGGGACGCCCTGGGTGGAGTAATTCATGGCTAGACCATGGTGCAGGTGAGAGTCACACACACAGGCAAAGACTTCTAGTTTTTATACAAAAATTTTTAAAATGTTTAAATATGAGGGCTGGCTTCATCCTGAACCCGTCAACCTGACTCCACCATTAAACTAAACTGCCATGCTTTTTCTCATATAACGAAAGAGTGTATTTTATTTCTCTTAATCTAAAAATTATACTTGCAGATGCAATGTTTATTTATATAGTACCTAAGCCAAAATCCTCCGAGTCATCGAGACTTGAGTAAGCCTGAAGTCTCTGCTTCTCCCTTCTCTGTAAACCCCCGTGAGCACTGGACCTAGAGTAAATATACGTGAAAATCCATGAAAATCACAAAAATCACTTGTGTGACCCTCTTCTTAATGCTTTGTTGCTTTTGTTGATAGCTAAATCCAGAGAGATCTAAACTATTTTAGACAAAAGTTTGTGTCTAAAATTCGACAACTTTTTCACTTTAGTTTTTGGTGGGATTTTTTTTGTTTGTTTTTGTTTTTGTTTTAGTGTATCTTGATTTTTGGAGAGAGTACACCCTTCCATTTCAAAAAAAATGACAGCTGAACATGGCTTCAAGTACTATATTCCTGTAGTGTCTTAAGCTGTTACTAAATTTTAAAAAGTAAATTCAAGTCCAGATCTCCATACACCTTTTAATAAATCACTAACTGCAGAGCACGTCTTTATCGTGTTTCCGTGATGCCATCAACCAAGTTCAGAATCACCACTTATTTTATTCTTCTCATTACTTTTGAAACTAATAACACATCAGTTAAAATTATTTATACTTTATTTGGTTTGGGAAGTGGGTTAAATTATACCTGGGAATGTTACACAGGATCACAAAAAGAATCCAGTACCCATAAGAAGAAATGAAGAATCAGCAAGAGCGCTGACTTCTCACCGTTATGAAACATCTTCCCTGACCCTGTGCATTGATTGAAACCACGCCTGCTCATTGCCTTCAGGAGCAGGACAGTATTAGAGTTTTCTTTTAACCCCCTAACCCACACAATCCAGAAAACAGAGAACAAATACTTTAGACTACAAAGTATCTTCCCTTCCATAAAATAACATATCTGTTTCCCTTGGTGGAATCTGGAATGTAATTTGAATTGTTTCTGCACTACTTTCTTTCTAAGCTTCTTTTTGTCACTAGACATTGTTTATTCAAATTCTGTCACACTAGATAGCTCCTTAATCATTACTGAGATGTAGCTTTACATCTTCATGGAAATGTCTACACATTTTTACAGAATTATTGATTGAGAATACATATCAAGATTAGAGAAAAATCTTTAAAATATAATTTATTGTAAATTATTATAATATAAGTAGGTTCAGTGTAAGCAGAGATGGAAAAGGATTACTGCATCCTTCCCTGCATGTCCTGCCTGTTAGTAGTACTATTACATTTTTATATCACTTTTTTATGTTCCAGGTATTTCCATGGTATTCTTTGAAGCATCTCGTGCAAAGTACGACAGTTTTATTTCACAAACTTTATAAGAGAAAAAGTAATAATGTGGTTTACTTTAGATTTTACTTTTAGCAATTTTTAAAACTCAGATTGCATGCTTGTCATTTGTTCTAATTAAAATTGAATCTTTCCTACTTTTAATTTAGTAAATTACCATTAAAATTAAAGTTATTTAAGGACTGAGGATTTAGCTCAGTGGCACCACCCCTCCCTCACAAGCTCAAGGTCTTGAGTTCGATCCCTGGGACAAAAAAATTTTTATTTTAGATCACCTAAAAACAATGTATATTCAAGGAAAATAATTTATTGAGTGGGATAACTGGTACCTTGAGAAGATGACAGAACTGATGAAAATTGCTTATGTGTTCACTTATAAAACATTTTAATTGGCTAGGGATTTAGCTCAGTGGTTCCACCACCTGCCTTGAAAACACAAGGACCAGAGTTTGATCTCCAGTACAAAAAAAAAAAAAAAAAAAAAAAAAATTTTAATTGATGTCTGTCATTTTTCTCTAACAAAATAAAAAAATATTGGTTTCTTCGTTATCTTAAACAATTAAAATGTAGCAAAAATTTAAAATTATTACAAAATAAAAAGAGCCAGGCATGGTGGTACAGCCCTGTAATGCCAGCACTCAGGAGGCTGAGGCAGGAGGATCACTGTGAGTATGAGAACAGCCTCAGCTACATAGTGAGACCCTGTCTCAAAACTTAATTAATTAATTGATTAAATTAAATTAAATAAAAAAAGAATTTGAGGGCCTGGGATTTATCTCAGTGATTCTGCCACCCACCTTGCAAGCACAAGGACCTGAGTTCGATCCCCGGTACCAAAAAAGAAGAATTTTGTAAGTGACCAACCTAAGAAAAAATTGTAATCATGGATGCATACAGGTGGATAGACAGGATCTACTTTTATAAATAAAAATAATTTATTAGAAAATACAACCATTTTTAATAATGACTTGGAATACCACTTTTTTGAAAAGCATTTACTTGACCAAAAGTTTAGCATATCATAAACGACATGCCGCCATCCAACTCTAAAAGTCAACTATATTTTAATATAAGCCACTAGAATAACTGTATATGGTAATTTTCATTGAATCACTACTTTCTAGCACATAATATTCAGTAAAGTATACTTTGAAAACTGGATCAACATTGTAATGTCCTAAAAAACTGTGTCTGTGTTGTTAAAGCCCTAGGTTCACTGGAGGAATCATTTACCACTAAAGAAAATGTTCTTTTGCCTCCCCACAGAGATTTCTGAAATTTTGTGCTGAAATCAGAACTTCGGGAAAAAAGAAAAAAAATTTTGGTTTTTGAAGATCCAGTCATCATCTTATTACTCCTTTCTTATTCTTCCTAGAATCATAGACCTATTTCCATAATTCTTTTCTGTCTCCTCCAATTTCCAATATACACATTTTCCTCCAGTGAGCAAGCTGTCTCGTGCAGTCCACCGTCCCTGTTGGCGACTTCGCAGCGTTTCCTCTCCGCAGGCCGTGCTCTCTTCCAGCTGCAGCCTTCAGCCGGTGTGAGCTGCACTCACTTTCATTTTGAATTCCTCCACTACGAAGACTTCAAGCTCTGAGTTGTTCTTGTGAAGCCTATTGTGTAAAAAGCTATGTATAGTATAAGATAAATAAAATACATACCATGTATTCTCTGTTCTACTTAAAGAGTGACCATTTCTAGTTTTCTTTAATGCCCATGATGTCCCTCCTTAACCACAGTCTCACTTTTCTTTTCTGGGGAATCAGTAAGCTGAACGGCCTCCCATGAATTCTTTCTCTTCCAGTTACCCTTTCTTCACGGTCAAACTTTTTTCTTTTCGTCCCTAGTTTGACACTGCTTAGGGAAAGAACAAGATGGACAAAGTCAGTTTTGCTCGGACCCACAAGGTGAATTTCAGACATCAGGAAAGTTTATTAGCAGATAGACATAAAAGGGGCAGGTGGTACCAGGTGAGGCGGACGGAGAGGTCGTGGTCAGTTTCACGGAAGCCGGCACGGGATCCTGGTATCCAGCATGCCTTACGTGCCCAGAGCAGCACTCCGAGTGGGTAAGAATTGGCCTCTGAGAAACTCAGGGCCACGCAAGAGAGGAAACAAAAATGAACATGCGTGTTGTGCCGATGATCGTTGTAGCAGCCATCATGGGAATACTAAAGGCTGCGGTGGTGTGAAGTGTGCAAAACACACTGACTTCTCAGTGAAGCGCTTTATTTTACTACTTTAACCATTACAGTAGCTCCCGAGCTCCTGCTTTTATCAGTAAACAAATCAAGGCCTACAGTGGTTAAGTAGCTAACTGTCCATTTACACAAACGATGGAAATAAAGTTCTGGCTCTTATGTAATTCATGAATCTCTATTCCTGAAAAGATAACTAGGTGTTGTACATGGGATTTAAGGGATCACAGTGTATGGAAAGAGAGAAAAACAATGAAAAGGAGTCTTAAAAAAATTAAAGTGGGAGTGGCTTCTGGTTTGACTTAGGAAGAGATAAACCTCAGTTCTTCACTAAGATGGGAGGAAAGGTGAAGCAGGACAATGCGACAGCTGGCTCTGACCCCCATGTGAGGACGTGAGGCTACCTTCGATGCTTCCCTGGGCCTCAGTTCTTTGCCTACAAAAGCGAAATCGTAAAGACATCATTCATAGAAGGGAAGAAATCAGTGACTTTGACATATGTAGCACTTACATCACTCATTGATATTCACGCTTTTAAAGCTTTCTATCAAGTAAGAAGGAGTCAAGACATTCTTTCTGTTTCAGCAGAAAATGTTCTTGATCATTCCTATCACTACATATTCTAGTCTTTTAGCTGGTACTTGTAATTCCCCCTTCCTCCTAGTCTAATCATCATAGCAGTAATTTTCTTACCCATGATGTTCAGTTAACCAAGTCTCCACTTCTTGCTTTTTCCAATCATTATTTTAAAAATATATTTAAGTCTTCCAATTAAAGATATGCAGTGTTTGCTTTTGAACTTGTATTCTCTCAAAACCCCATTGAACCAAGATATGAAAACTCATGTTTAATTTTCAACTATGCTATCTTTTAATTCTTGCCTGGCCTCATGACATTCAGTGATGCATTTTACAGTGAATTCATCAGTCATTTTATTGTAAGAAACCACTTGTATATTTTTCAATAAATGCTTTTCAAGGTCAGTTTTTCAAGCATGAGAAGAAGTCATGTCTCTAACATTATTTTTTCAGAGATCAAAATAATTCTTTTTTTATGCAACTCATTAAAATAAACTGTATTATACTCAGTGTGCCTTCACACATGAAAAAACTTGGTATATAGCCTAAGCAATGGCAAGCACTGATGAACAAATTTCAGAAGTAAAATCAAACTGGAAGAAATATGTTGTGTATAAGAAACTATATATCATGTAACAAGATATAATTCACAGGAAGAAAATGTAAGAACAAGTGTTTATTAATAGTCTCTAAAGAACACATGAAAAGAGCACTATAATAATTCACACCTAGTAATATAATAATTTATGCAAAATCAGTGCCTTTAAAAAGTAAAGATGAAAAGACACTCAAAACCTCAAAACCCTAACAAGCTAATAATGATAAACACGAGAAATAAACCATATGTGTTGTAGCAGGCAAATCCACAAAGAGACTCTTAGGCAAAAATGAGACCAAGCTCTGACACAATCCAGATGTTCACTAATAAGAACGTCTCAGCAAAATCTGAGGTCTTCAAGGTCTGGTGGGAAAGAATAAAAGTTCCCAAAGTGTGAACACTGATGGGATTCAGTTATTTGGTAATTCTTTTTAAATAGTTGCTTTTGTTTGAAGTATTGTCGTCTTTCAGCCTTAACTATCTTGGAAGTTGATAAAAAGCAGCATGAAGAGATGAAACAGCCTAGCAGGCTTTGAAGCAAACTGCTCTGCTCAGAGGGGTTTTGAGGTCCACTCCGCCTGGTGCCCAGGAAGCCAGAGTGTGCACTGGCCAGTCCGGAAGGGGAAGGGGAGGACTGTGCACAGTATTTATACCGTCACAGAGGACAAGTGCATTAAAGTAGAAACTTCATGAGCAGATTCACATGTATGGGAGGCAGTACTGAAAATAATTGTCATAGAAAACGTGAAGTAGTTTCCTAAGGGAAGATGTGCCCACTGGTTATGTCCTTCCAGGCTTGCTTCTCTGTCCTTTCGATCATCTTTATATTTAAATACTTTCACAGAAAATTCAGGGCCCCCTTTGTACACTCAGTCTTCATTTATGGGCCCCGTATCAGCCACAGGAGGATATAAAGTATTTAGTATGCCAGAAGAGATCGAACTGGAGAATTCTCAAGGCAAGAAATTTTAAGAACATAATGATTGGAAAAATATCAAATGTTGTGAGGGAAAGAAAAAAGAGAGAACAGGGTCTCGGGAAGGCAAGGGAAGAAAGTAAGTTGATCTTCAAAGGTAGTAAAATCATAAAAGGAACAGAGATCTTATAGTTTTGTTAGCAGCAGAAGTGCCTAGCTTCTTCCTCATTTTTCTGTTTACCCTCTGGACCTCCCAATCTGGTGTTTTGTTGGTCTTGATCTTGTTTACTATGGTCAGAAATCCACTGAGTCACCCTTTTCAACTCGTGCTCACAGTGTGCGCTGCAGGCTTGGGCAGCATCCTGGAGAAACACACCCCAGCCACACCTAACTGCCCCAGCCAGGCCACCTCAGAGGGTGACTCCAGGTGACAGGGCTCAGGGACGTCTGCGGGCCCCGCCCAGGCCCCTCAGTCATGGAGATCTGGACAGGTTTCTCCTGCTGGAGACCTCAGTGGCCTAACTTCCCTCCATGGAGTGTGGGCTCCTGGAGTGGAGTCTGACAAGCAGACCCTGAGATCTCAGTGGTCAGAAGGTCAGGCCCACCATGAAGTACACTTATAAAGAGAAACTGTTAAATATATCTGAGAATGATTAGGACAGAAATCAGCAGAAAACCACTGCACTCTCCCAATACATGTGCAGCAGAGTAGCATGCTAAATTAGAAGTAGAGTATCACTTAGAAGATTATTTCTACTACTCAGCTTTTTTTTTTTTCTACTCAGCTTTTAATAGTGAGGTTTCCTGTCTTTTTGTTTAATTTGCATCAAACAAAATGGAGGCAGATACCTACTATCCCCACTTCTTGGAAGGCTGAGGTGAGAGCATCACTCACAGAGGCCACTGTGGGCAATTTAGCAAGACCTTATCTCCAAGTAAAAAATAAAAACGGGTTTAGGGTGTAGCTCATTGGTAGAGCACTTGTGTACCGTGTTCCGTCTTCAGTACCACAGAAAGACGGGGGAGAAAGAGAGAGAAAATAATATGGAAATTTCAACTATAGAAATAGTTTCCTCCGGCTTCTGGGTAACATTCCCAGGATGGGTAGACCAGCACAATGGAAGAGCTCACTTTATAGCTAATATTGCTTCTCAGTCTCTTTATATTTCCCAGGATAGCAAAAGTACAAATTTCCCTGGATTATTCCAATATCAGGTTTCCTTAACTTTGGCAAAAGTGTGAAAATTGCAGTTGGAATTTCTCAACAATTTTCCCCAGTAACTCTAGTATTTGTATGCTATGGAAGAAATATAGTCACTGAAATACTTCCTATAAATAGAAGCTCTCAGGTTAGCAATGGAAAGACCCTTTACATATAAATATCCAGCACTAACGAAAACAGTGACCAAGGACACTTCCTCAGAAAATCCTGGTGCTACTGAAACACGGTGATGTGTGTGACCTGTAAAAGTTCACCCAGCATGAAGGATGTGTGCACATGTGTATGTCCTGTACCTCTAACATTTATTTTTCACTTCATGCTGGGTGGTCTGAAACTGCTTTTTACACGCCAGCTGATCCCAAGTTCAGGGCTATCGAAAGCATCATGAATAAAACCCATCTGTGCATTGTTTCAGCACCAGATGATGTTTACAAAGGTTTCGGCAACTTTGCCCTTTCTCTGCCAGAAGAAAGCACCATTGCCCGCCATCAATTGCACAATCACAAATGTTTTCATAATGCTGACTTCACCCCAAGAATCTTCCCTGGAAAGTCTAAGCATGGCTCTGATGGAAAGAGATCAGTTCTTTCTGCTGCCCCTCTGTGGCCTGTCAGAGGAACAGACATTATCTGTCTGGAGGTGCGCTGCCCAGGAGACGGTCCACTGTCAGGGGTCCATATGTCCTCCACATAATATCTGTTCTTTGGGGGAAAACAAGTCCATACACTACTGTTTGTATGAAAAGCATCTGTTGGCTAACGCAGTCTTGTGTGCCTATTAAAAATCACTTCCCAACAAAACCCATTAGCACTGAAGTACTGGGTGTTTCATGTCAGTGAGCTTTCAGGAAGCAGGGACTTCACGTGAAAACTAGGGAGTTTGCAGCCACAGAGTTTGAAACACATAGTTTTATCTTAAGCCCTCTGTAAATCATCTGAAAATACTGCTGATTTTGTAATGTGGAACGCAGATTCTTAAGATTTTCTTTTTGTTGTTGAAGGAAAAGGATAGACTGGGAGGAAGGGGAACAGGAGGCCGGGGGCAGCCTCGGTGGAAGGATTTCCAAAGCAGAGAGGAGGCTGACAGAGCATTTACCCTGGGACAGGACACAGAGGAGCCAGGGTACCCCAGCCATCCTGAACATGAGCATCTCATTTGTACCACTGAGGACTTGGCTTTGTAATAGGACCTCAGACAGTGTATTTTTATTTTTAACATCAAAAATTAACCTGGGGATAAAAATCATATATAATGTCAACAGCGACAGCATTAGTGAGGACTCAGGGCCACAGTCTGTGGCAGTCTCCTCATGGCTCAGGAGCCTCTGTGTCATTTCCTAGCTGGGCGCCAGGAAGGTCTGAGGCCAGCACTGCTCACAAACAGCAGGGTCCCTTGGCTGACACCATTGTGCCATGTGCAGAGAACCAGCCTGGACCTGGCCAGACCACGCCTTCTGGGGTCCCCACCCGTGTGTCTCTGGGCGCTGAGGGAGAACGCACACACCTAGCCAGGTGAGAGGACCGCAGGGCCAGAGCGGAGGGCGGATCGGGCAGGCCAGAAACCAAAGCAGGAGACCGTGGGGAGGGAGAGGGGGTGGCCAGCTCCGCTTCCTCGTGGAGACCCGATCCCCAAAAGCAGCGCTAGAGGAATGAGGAGCGGTAACTCTGGGCTTGGGATAACTGGATAAAGGATGTGGCATAGGGTTAATTGATCTGTAATATGACTTCTAGGATTTGGGGTTTTCCCCAGGATTTAACAAGCTGCAGGGTGTGTGTGTGTGAACTGATTCCAACTTAAGCAGCCCTGACCAAGAGCCCTCTCCCCGTGCAGTCTGATTTTACAGCAGGGACTGGCAGTATTCTCATCTCAAAGCCAGAGCCGCAGGCCAGGCACAGTGGCCGTGCTGTTTGCGTCTGCTGACTCAGCCTTTCCAAGGCACCTGCAACCCAAAAGCTCGGCTCTTCCCACGGCCGAGGGGCACTCAGGGGACTGAGGAAAACTACCTGGCAGCTCAGGTTGCCAGAGCCTGCTGGGTCCTTGGAGCTTCGACTCCGTCTGTCCCTCCTGCCCCCGCCAGGCCAGTGCAGGCCTCCTGCTTGCTTCCTTCCTGGCCCCAGTGGCAGCGGCATTGGACCCTGAAGTGCTTCCAGCACCTATGTGGCAAAGGACAGTGCTCAGGAGGCCACCGGGTCCTGGATGCCACCACTGGCGCCGTCCTGAAGCCCACCCCAGCCTTGCTATCCTCTTCAATCCAAGACTGAACTTGAGCGAGAGCAGCAGAAGTCCACCTCTGCTATTCCGTGTCTTCCTAAATACCCCCTTACAAGTCCTCCTTGGATTCCCAGTGCTCGGGAATATCAGCACATACCAACCCAACCCTCGGTTTATGCTGGCAATGTCACAAGCCTGTTCCAGATGGATGCAAAGCTTCTTCTACCCTCTCCAGGGCTGTGTTATCAGTATACTACTCACTGAGTAACTGTCATCGGTGGAGGGATTAGAAAATGTCTTCATGACAGTATGAAACACTAGGAGTGAAGTATTTCCGGCAGGAGGGGTTTTCCCCAAACTGTATCATTCTGCTTACTGCCTTTCCTGCCTGATGCTCAGCCTGCCTTTATCCCCTAGTGAGAGTCAGGATTTCGAAAGCACAGGCGTTAGTACTCCAGTGAGAGTCTGGGACCACTGTTCTGGAATGACATCCCATCCCTGTCCTACTTCCACAGTATTGGCTGTGGTAATTCCGAGCTCTTTTAATCAAAAGCAAGTGCATGTGCTGGACAATTATCTATCATCATTTTAGAATGTGTAAACATTGCTGACACAGGCACAGTAGAACAGTCGTCAATGAGCTCAGGAAGACCAGAGAAATGATGCACCCCTTTTCTCTCCTTAACAAGAATGATGCAGTGCTTGCTCTGTGCTCAGCACAGGAATACAAACCTGATTTCCAGGAAGTTACAAATATTAGCTGAAATAAATTAGCCAATGCTAAAATATACAATGGAAAGTGATAAGTCTCTTAAGGGAAGCAGGTTATAGGCCAAGGTGACTTGTGGATCATAGGGTGAATAAAACGCCTCTGAAAAGATAAAGGTTCCAGCAGTTGTGCAGAGAGACAGGACCATGACAGGCTTCCAGCTCCTTCGACGGCTCTTCATGCTGGAGCTCAGTGTCTCCAGGCTGAGGAAGATAAAATAAGTCAGTGAAATATTTACATAAATTCATTTATGTACAATGTTTTTGTGTAAATATTCTTGACATTTCAAGAACAGCTATTTCAGCCTGCTGACACTCTGCTTTTTGGTTTGTTTATGGCAGCCTGTGTAACTTCATATCATTTAATCCTTCCTTAAAACTCGTTTTGTGTTCAACAGAAAGGTTCTGGGAGTTCAGGCCCCTCATTCTGTGCATAGGGTCTGAACCTTGCACCGTCTACGTGGGGCTGGGCCCGTCTGATTCCTCTGTGTGCTTTAGGGTGAGTTCAGTGCTGGGAATTGGGGACCCTGCGGCTGTCAGCATCCTGGGATGACCCCGCAGGGTCTGGGTGTCTGGAGGTTTGTACCAGGCTATGTCCACATCATAAAATGGCTGTCTGAATTATTTGACAATTTTGGGTTTTGATTTCCTTTTTCAATTGAAAACCATTTTAACACTGCGCCACCTGGAGGAACGCACCATTGTGTGAGTCCGGCAGAGTCCAGGCCCTGCGCAGAATCTCTGCGGTTTCAGCCGACAGCACCTGCCAGCTTCCCTGGAGCCCTGCTCCTGTACAACCCCTGGGATGCAGTAGTAGCGTTCTACAGGTCCCGGGAAAATGCGAACAGACTTTGAGTTACTCTCGCCTTTCCGACAAAACTCCCTCCACATGTGAGGTTTGATAATGAGGATAAAAATTAGACTGTAATCTTTAGCTATTCTTTCGGATTGTCTGGCAGCCCCAGGCAGGGGTTGTCTGCAGAGGACACCTCCTCTAGCACGTGGACCCACACCTTCATGCCAAAGCACATACTCTGTTCATTCATTCATTCGCTCATTCGAACATTCAGCAAATATTTCATGGGCAAAGACATCTATGTCAACAAGGATTGTAAACGCTGCAGAACGACTAGTAAAACAGACAAAAATCTTACACTAAAGTTCTTACATTTTGATGTGTTCAATAAACAATAAAGCACCCTAATGAGTCAATATCTAGTATATCTGTTTTACCCACAATTTTCTTTAGCATCAAGCAAAGTGCTGTGTTCATAGTAAGTATTTAGTATTATTTCTTAAATGAAACATTTAGTTTGGTTTTGTATTTCACAAACAGCTACTTATAAATGGGAACTAAGTAGTTATCTAAGGTTTTCTGTAAAGATTAAAAGTATCCATGTAAGTCATAGGCCTAGAATGTAGTGACTGGCAGAACTCACATACAACCCTCTGTGAGAGCTGCAAGCCAGGAGTCAGTGGGGTGCTGGCTGGCCAGACGCAGCGAGTGGGCTGGCTGCATCTGAAGGCACCACACAGGATGAAAGAATCTCCTGTGAGTCTTTCTTCACTTTTACGGATGCTGTCTCACAATTCACACTGGGAATCAAAACACAACAACGAGCAAGAAAGATCTGCGCTAGTGATTGACAGGTGACCGTGATCCACAGAATCGCTCTATAAAATGCCTAATGGGTCATCATGGGCATGAAGGCCAAAGCAGTTAGCCAAGTACTCTGCAGCTGTGACTGAAAATTAGTCTTTCCCACGTGGCTTCAATATATAAAATGAAGCGGTGAAAATACTCAGAAAGGTAGGAATACAAGTGGGAGGTTAAAACATATTAAAAGTACAAACATTGATCATTTTATTATTGGACAGTCTCAATCTTTGAAGTACAATGCTTCCCTTTATCATTATGACTAATTAGTATTTAATTATAATGAGTATCTCATTTCATTCATTCAACAAACACAGAGTACTTGTAACATTCCAGAAAACTGTGTGTTCACGTTACCGAAATTCTCTAACGGAGGCCGACTACTCCATGTCTTCACGAAGTCTCAATTGACTAGCCCTTGAAATCCTTCCTCTTAAATCGATACCTGTCATCCAACCAGGTAAGAACTCTCGATAGCAAATTCTACACCATGAACATAGGACCAAGGTGAATGACTTAATGAGGAACTGGTCCCACTCAGTTTGAATCTTGACATATGTCCAGAGAAAACAGTGACACATTGTAAATTCGTGATAACTTCCATCAGCGTCCACTGGCAGAACATTGCTAATGCTATTTGAGGTTGTAATTACACAGCTACAATCAAACTGTTTAGCATGTGTACACATCATACATGATTTTAGTTCATTTGCTAAATTTAATAAATATGGGTATATTTATTAAAGGGTAAGTAGATGCTATTATAACTCTGAATGCTCAAGAACCCAAACAAGTAAATAAGGAGACTTGAAAATACTTAATAATTAAACCTTCACCAAAAAGTATTTCCTCAGCCTTCAAAACCTGACTTATTAGAACCAATACCAAAAGGAGGGGTACTTTCCTTCCTTACCTTTCCCATGGGGTAGAGGTTACAACTGAGTTGCATGGGAGAAAGGAAGTAATACAAAATCAAATGAACAAATGGGAATGATTAACTTGAAGAAATGTAGACAATCTACATATTCAGGAACATTTTCTTAACAACAGCTCTTTCCTGCCACTATATCTTAACTACAACCCCAGTGGAACTGAATATTATATTTTATTTGGATTGATTTCCCCAGATTCTTTGTTAGCCAGGAAAATTGATATTGTGCACATTCTTCAAATGACTGTGGTTTCAAATGAGGCACAGTCATAAAAGAATTTTAATTCCTCTACTTTTTGAAGGAGATTATTAATATTAGTTACCTATTTTATAACACCAAATATTTTTAAATGGAAGACAAACTCAAATTTTTGAAAAGGCGTTTATCATTAGGATATAACAAAATTATGCTTTTTAACTGGTAGATTTTTCTCCAAAGTATTCAAACCTTGTACATTTAAGAAGTGGTGACTTCTCACTCATTTGCTGGCTCAGCTCCAAATGTCAGCCAGAGATGTCCCTGCAGAGAGACTTAAGCAACACATGAAGCACTGCACGAAATACATGGGCAAAACCGGCCCCATAATTAAACTACACAAATAATTTTCATTCATAATTTCTCAATTTTATCATTACTTTAGAATTAATTTGATAGTTTTTGTCATTTTGATTATATTTGTAGCACATAAAATATAAATATGACATAAGAGGAAAACATAAGAATATTAAAATGTTTGTGCAAAAATATGCAGAGGATAACAGCAGAATTGTTGTTTTTCAGCTACAATTTTTAGAAAGATGCACAAAATATGATAATATTGTTCTACAAAAATGTTATGTATTTTATAATTATTGGCTAATACCTCTAAATACTTATCACATTAAGAAGGAAACTACACTTTAATACCTTCATATAATTGATTATAACGATCTTTTTAAATAAATATTTCTTCTTCCAACAAATACAAGCATATCAGAATTCAAACACAATTCTCCAAGAAGATTTGAAGAGGAAAGGCCATTTTAATTTTGGCAAATTGGTAGAGTTCATGCGTGCAGTTTTGGGCTGAGTCTGATCAAGAGTGGCAACCATGCCTTTTGAAAGTCACCGAGTCACAAATACTCAACAGACGTTTGGTTGGGCAACTGGTAAAGTACTACTGGTAAAGAAACCTTTTGAACTTTCATTCACAAGTGTATCACAGTCGGTAGTACCTTCTTTGAGACAATGAGCATGTGTGTGAGTGTGTGTGTGTATTAGTGTGTGTGTGTGTGTGTGTGTGTGTATTAGTGTGTGTGTGTGTGTATTAGTGTGTGTGTGTGTGTATTAGTGTGTGTGTGTGTGTATTAGTGTGTGTGTGTGTGTATTAGTGTGTGTGTGTGTGTATTAGTGTGTGTGTGTGTGTATTAGTGTGTGTGTGTGTGTATTAGTGTGTGTGTGTGTGTGTGTGTGTGTAAAATACCAAGTACACATAGCTTGGTAACTCACCATAGCTTTTGGAGAAAACCATAGGAAGCACACGTTGTGGTCTCATCCTTCATCTTAAACCCTAGGACTAAAGTATAAATTTTTAAATTGCATAAATGTAGAGCCATGCTCAGAGGTAAGAAGGAACATTTCAGAAGGTCAAAACTGAATCAGTTGTCCCTGAAACACAGGAAGGAGAACAGATCCACAGAACAGTGGCTCCTAACACTGCTGGGACCAATGCCACAGAAGTTTGTGGTGGATGCCAGCTGGCAAGTGGCTGGCAAGCTAACTACAGGACTCCTGGGGACCTGAAGGGCAGAGCTGGTGTTGGGCCAGGCGCCCCTTGCCTCCCCTCCCACAGCCCCTGCCACCAGCACCAGCCATGGCGGGGACAGAGCAAAGTAGAGAAAAGACCCAGAGAAAAAGAGCAAATCAGGTCTACCCAATGCAGCACTCTCTTCTCCCAGATCACGGACAATCTGCTTAACTTAAATAGCGGAACATCCAGTCTGGGACTGTGGGTGGACACACAGGACCCTTAGCCCTGGCCCCGTGAGAGAAGGGACAACCAGAGAAAACAGATCGGAAAGAGCAGTGATTGTCCATCACTGCCGCACTGGAATCTCTTTAAGAAGGAAACTCTAGGCGGTGATGAATTTGGCTGTGCTCTTCAGTGCACAGTGGGTGTGGATACCGAGTCATGGGCTGTACATACGTGTGCAGTTCTGCTTGTCAAGTGCTTTGAAGAAAACAAAGCACACTTTAGGGCCTGAGAATGTTGGTATCACTGGTCCAGAGTGCTTCTTTTAAACTCCTCATGTGATCGGTTGTACAACCAAGGATTGAATCCTTTTTTCTTAAGTAATTAGTTTTTTTGGTACATTTCAGGTACACAATGTAATGACGTTCATCACTGGAAAGTTGCACCTTTACATGATCCATCTTGGTTATTTTTCCCCACTCCCCTGCTCTCCCTTCGACCCCTCAGCCACTCTATCTACAGACTTTGTTTCCACATTTTCTCCTTCTCACATTAATTCCATTCCCCTTTCTTTGCCCCTCCTTCCCCTTCCCCTCTGCATCCTTTCTTCCTATTTTGCATTCTCTGTTATCCCTTTTAGTCCTTATTTACACTTCCAGTTTCTCACACTAAAGAAACGATTTGGTATTCATACATATGTGTCCTATTTGTTTCACTTAAGAGCATGGCCTCAGCATGCATCCATTTAGCTATCACTGCCTCTAATTTCTCCTTCTTTATGGCTGAGTAGTACTCCATTTTATTATTTTAAAAACCACATTTTCTTTATCCAGTCTCCTGTTGATGGGCAATTGGGCTGTTTCCAAGTTTTAACTATTACGATTTGTGCTGTTATGAACATGAGTGCACATATATCACTGTGTTATGATTCTTTTAATTCTTTGGAGAAGATGCTCAGCAGGGGAATAGCTGGGTCAAATGGGACTTTCAGTCCTAGTTCTCTGAGGTATCTGCATATTGATTGTACCAGTCTACATTCCCACCAGCAGTGGAGCAGAGTTCCTCTTCCCCACAGCAAAACTGGGCATCTGAAGTGAACAGACATTCCGCAGACAAAGAAATAGAAATAGCAAATAAACATGAAAAAATTTTCAAAATCACTGGCCATTCAAAAGATGCAGAGGAAAACAATGCTGAAATTCCACCTCACCCCATAAAGAATGGCTGCTATCAAGATATCAGCCAACAACAAATGCTGGTGGGGCTCTGGGAAAAGAGGATCCCTGCTCCACTGCTGGTGAATCCTTCTTAATAAGACACTAATAATAGCAATTCGAATCACAGGTTCATCCCCCTAGACCTAAAGAAGACATCAAATCTATGGTGTAGAAAGAGGGTCAAAGACCCCTGGCTTTTCACTCCCTGTCACCTTGTGCTCTGCTGGGTCCCCTGTGGCCATGGCCCATTAGGAGAGACTGATAACAGAGGGTCTGCAATTTTGGATATCTCCATGGGATATCACTGAGATTAAGCCAACAAAAGGCACACAAAGTAGAAGCCCCTTCTTGTATTCATTCAGCAGGCCCAGTGTGAGACCCAGGAGTTTCCTGATCTGAGCAGATGTGCTCATGCTGACCAACGCCAGCTCTCTAAGTGCAGTGTGGAAGGCAGAATGGAAATGTGTTCATCTAGAGTAAGAGACGCTACCTTGAGTGGTGTAGGAAACCACACAGGGAAGTTTTTATGTAGCACAGAATCAGAACAAAAGGAATCAGGTATACAACCAAAATATTTAGAGGAGCCTCAGACTAGGATACTGAAGACATCAATTCTTCACTTATTTACTAAAAATGGAAAGGGTGCATTGAAATTCCTACTACGCATCTGTGCGGTACACAAGGGCATAGACACTGGGTGTGTCTCAAGGGCTGACTTTCTAGTGGGATGCACTGAGGAAAACAATTCATAAACCAAGAGAGTATTAAACCTTGAGTACGGATGGCTGGGTGATGTCCTTCTACAATCTATGTCTACCTAGGACCTCATTTGGAATAGGGATTTGTCTTGGCTTTGACCCTAAACCGAGTGCCTGCTGTATTCCCAGTGAAGGAGACTACACGGGACACTGAGGGAGGGCACCAGGGGCCGGGAGAGGCTGGAGCTGCACTTCTGAGGGGTGAAGTGCATCAGCACCATCAGAATTTGGGTGAGGAAGGTCCTCTGGGGCCGGGTGCTGAGGGTCGTCCTCCCCAGAGCTTAGTACTGCACCTCGGGCCCTAGAATTGGGAGACAATGGGTTTCTGCTGTTGTAAAACATGTAGACTTCTAGGATTTCTTTTGTAGCTGCCTATGATGGCTTGAATCTAGATGTCCCCCAAGCCTCACATGGTCATAGCTTGATCTAGAGTGTGGGAAGCTGGGACTGATTCCTGATTCAATGCTAGGACCAAGATCTCTAGGGTTAGGGTGTGAGCGCTGCCTGCCCCAGGGAGTCTGAATAAGGTAAAAGGGGCTGGGAGACACTGTTAAAGTACCTTGTTACCTTGGCTGCCTTGTGCACGTCATGTTGCTTCTCTGCGAGGCCTGTTCGCCAGCCCTGCCTTGGAGCCAGCCGACCATGGACTGAGCCTCTATGGACTGTGAGCCAGCAAACCCTCCCCTCTAACTTCAGGGCTTGGGTGTTTTGTCTCAACGACCAGAGAAAAGCAATGAGCATACTGCCCTAGGGGGTAACACAGCAGCAGTTCATGGTTGCTAAGGATAAAGTATGACAGAAAGCCGGTGAATGACATTTATTTGAGGGCTGAATGAAAACAAACAACTGGCCACAAAAGTTCAAGCTGGAAGGCAGACACAGGGTGTTAGATGGTAACAAGCGCAGTGCATTTCGGGAACAAAAGTGAGGCTGAGACCCAAAGCTGAGGGCAGGAGGGTAGAAGATGAAGCAGGGGATCCGAGTTGCGAGTAGCATAAGATTTGTATAGATTTTCGTTTTAAGCAGCAGAAACCGAGTCAGGGTGGTGTGAGACCGTGCACCGGCTCCCCTGCTGCTGTCTGTGGAGTGCATTCTCCTCAGCTTGCTCCCCCTTGGGTATGTGACCACAGGGGGACTGTCAGGGGAGGCACCGTGAGGAAGAACCCAGACTTCCTGGAATGAGAGGCTCCTAGGAGATCAGCAAGGCACAGTTCAGGATGTGTCCACCCTGACTGAGGGGGTCGCTGGCCAACAGGCGCAGGACACGGCCAGCCGTGCGGAACAGGAAGGAAGATGAAGTCAGTCTGTACTTGCAAGCTGTTCTGAGGACATCAGAGCCCATCTATGTCAGCTTTTCAGTGAGCCAAGACCCGAGACTCTCCCGGAGACTGGAGGGTCAGACCCACCCCGTGGGCCTGCAGCCCTGACGCCTCTTGTTCTGAGGCCCTGGCTTCCTGGACTGGACCCTCCAGCTCTGGGTGCATAGATGGACATTCCGGGCTCTCTGGGCTCTGTGTCTCTGGGCGGCCTACTACGTCCCTTTCATAATCCACCTGCTATAGTCTTTCTGTCCTCCGGGGGCCCCCCAGTGACACAGCACAGCAAGCTGCTGCTGCTCGGTGTCAGCAGAAAACTGGAAGAATAGCAAAGCTCTGGTGGATTCACTCTCATCCACTCCTGGTCTCACCTCTGATTTTCTAAACTGTGTGTGTTGAAGAGCTAAGATTCACAGTCATCTATGGATATTATTATAATTTTTGAACTAAGAATAACTCAGAGAATTTCTGCTCCTATTTATCATCTGTACTGTTTCACCCAGAAAGACAGAGTTAATTAGCAGTCACATTCCTAACTAATCTGAGGACTTGAGATTGCCTAGGAAATGCCAAAAAAATGTGAACTTGAAATAATTGGCATTAGCTTATGGGTGAGCAATTTTCTGCTACAGAAATACATACATAACAAGTTACAGAGAGGAAAAAGTGCGCCCTGTCCTTCACAGCGAAGGGAATTCTGAAAACCCCGCCCCTGGCCTCCACGGGGCTGTGTGTGCGTCCGGTGTTTACTGCAGGAAGCAGCAAGTTGGTGATGGTTGCTCAGAGCCGAAGACTTTCCTGAGTCTCCCAGCAGGCAGAGGGATAGCAGGGAGGTGTGGTTTTCTGTCATCCACTTGCACAGGGAACAAAATCTGGAGAACTCACGCTCACCTGGGGAACTAGTTCTCAACAGCTCCCTGTGAGCACAGGAGAAGGAAATTGTGTCCCCAGCCTGACCAGAGACAATGGGACGTTCTGCTCCTGCTTGAACAGAGCAGGCTGTGCTTCCCTCACACCAAGGCCAAGCTGCCCTGAAGGCTGGGAAGATACTGGGGAGGAGAATTTACTGGGCTGGGTTGCATCTTGAAGGATTAGCTGCACCTGCGCCTGAAAAATCTCCACCGCAGCCCCCAGGCGCCTCCTGCATTCCAGCCCTGCAGGAGGGAGGGGAGCAGCCCAGTGCCCACCACCTGCCGGCCAGCCCAGGAGGCGCCGGCCCCGGGAATAGCGGGACCTCAGGGCCTGCAGCCTCGGGGGCTTCATCGCAGAACTGCTGAACAGCAGAAAATTAACTAGGATTTCACTCTAGAAAGTAACGGGCGGAGGGGAAGCAGGACAAGGGCGTCTTTGACAGGGAACTTTTATAGTCAAGTTCTCAGTTTACAATTAAGAGGGTCCCCCCGACATGTTTATTTATATCTGTTTGCAAGTTCCTTCAGGTAAATTAGCTGTTGAGCAACGTGGAAGTTCTTGATGGCTAAAACGTAATGTTCTCTACTCAGGGACATTAACAGCAATGTTTAAATCAGAGCAAGCATATATCAGAAAATCACAGGACCTAACAACAGATGTATTAGGGTTAAATTATTCTGATTGGTTCTTTGTTCCACTCAAAGCACTCATTGGTGCAGGGTTAAACATTACAGTTTTCTTCTCAGTTTCCAACCTGTAATTGTAGTAATATGCTTTAGGCGCCCCTGAATTTTAAACTCATTTCTGAGTCACTTCCCTGAATCAGTTTCCCTCTGTCAGTCTGCAGAGGGGGCCCAGAGCGGGAGGGGAGGGTGGTGGGGGAGGCGGGGAGTGCAGAAGTATTCCGTGCCCACGGCCTGCGGAGTGAGGAGTGAGATCTGTGCACACTGCAAACTCACACTCACAAAAAGAAGGACGCAAACAGTCCGGTGTACTCCGAGGGTCCCCACCCCGCTCGCTCCCATACATCAAGCTGGGTGGACACAGGAGCCCGGCCCAGGACGCCAGCCCAGGCCTCCCTCCCAGACAGGTCCACACCCGGCCGGCCTCAGCCTCCTCCCCAGCTGCTCCACCCCAGCCCCAGCTGCAGAGGCAGGTGCGGGCCAGAGGTCTGTCCTGGGTCCCCCAGCCCAGACCCCTGACCTTTGCTGACTTCCGGAGCCTGAATGCAGCCTCTCCCTGACTCCGCTTTCCGAGGCTCTGCGTGCCAGGCAGGGCTACTTCCTGCTTCAGACAGAGCACAGCCCAGGCTGAAGGGCACTGCTGTGACTTTGCTTCTGCTCTTCTGACTCCATCAGTAAGTGTCTGTCTTTTATCACGTCTTATTAGATACACCACACCTTGAAAGAAAACACTGCAAAACACGTGTTTGGCTTTCATATCTAGTTTTCATCATTTAAATATTTAACACAACCCTAAATGTTTGTGTGTACAATTATTAATCATTAACCTAAATTGTAAATGCCGGACATTTCACTGAATCCCTGATTTAAATTCCAGGTGGTAAAACAACACACTACGGATCCTTTAAATATGTGTTTTAAATTATACGTGCTATCCGTGCCATAAAAATATTTTAAATATATATTTTCATAATTTTTATTTATTATTATAATTTTATCTTCACAAGTTGGGGCAGTGTTTCTTAGTACTTCCAGTTTAGGAAAATATAAAGACGAACTAGGATTTTTAAATGGAAGGAAAATGCCCTCTAGTGGTAGAAATTTTAGTTAATAGAGTTTTGGTTATTTTTTAAAACAAACTCAGTAACTTACTCAAAAAATATTTATTAAGTACATGCCCTCTGTGCTCTGGATACTGTGTTACGCCCAGGATATAATTGTGAATAGAACAGAAAGGGAACAAGACCGTCTGTAATTCACTTCCCAGTGAGAGTCAGATTCAATCCGGATAATAAGTAGGGCGGTTCCACATTTAGTGTAAGATGAGGACACAAGCAGAATTCTGAGACAGAGAGAAGACTTGCCTTAGGTATGGACTGAAGATTTCAGGACCACCTATTCCCGTACTTCTAGGAAGCATCAATCTTTTCATTGATAGTTTATGGATTAGGGGTGGTTGGTGAACTTGTTGCTGTTGATTTGACTTAAACATCGGAGGCCTAAAGATCTGTGAAACCAGAGTCTCGAAACCCAAAGAATGCTCAGAGTCACCCAGCTGTCCAGAGATAGCTTAGCTACTAATTCGGATACACAGGGAATCTAGAACTTCGTAACAACTTCACAGGGTTTGCGTCCCGAACGGAGAAAATGCTAACCCAGCCTTCCTCTAGTGGGGCACGATCTCATCACTGTTAAGACGCTGCTGGGGACTCCCCGCACTCCCACACGAGCCCGGGGTGGAGGAAAGCACACTTCAGAGCCCTCAGGGCCCACTGCCTTCATCTTCCCAATTCACGTCCTTTTCAATTTTTAAAGTTTAATAAGATTAGACTCAACTCCTTGCTTAACAATAGCTCACCGACAGCTTCGGCCTCCCCGACGACACCCTCACGGTTCCAATCTGCGTGTTCCGATTCAGACAGCTGTGTAAGAGAGGACCCCTGAGATCGCAGTAGCACATCAGAAGCCTGAGGGTTTGCTGTTTCCTCCGACCGCTCGCAGGAGCCCCGCGCCAGGGCTGTGGGTCTGCACTGGGTCGTAGCAGGTGTCCCAAGACGCCTCCACTCCTCTCCTGGACGAACTCGAGCCGAAAAGCCCAGCTGGGCCGGACTGTGTCAGGAGAGCTGGCTGCAGCGGTGAGGTGGCCGCGCCCTCAGAGGCCCTGTGCAGAGTGGGCTCATCTCCAGGCCACAAGAGAAGTGGGCCTGGCCTGCTGCTGCTCCCGGTTCCCCTGCAGAAGACATCTGACCACAAGTTTCACAAACCATCAGTACTTTCCTGAATGATTCAAATGGTGTGTATACATCTCTCTATATACATATACATGTATGTCTAAATGCATAATTCTTAGTTTTTATTATGCCGCATTTATCTTCCTAGTCAGAGATTTTGTACAGGTGACTTTAATGCACTTTCTGAATTTGAGATTCTGTCCTGAGGTTGGGCCAGATGAGTTACTGTTTTGAGGTCTACTCCTACTGTACAAGTGTGTGGCTTGTTCAGCGGGTGACATGCACAGAAGTGATCAGATAGGTCACATCATGCACCTAAGGCAGAAGCCTGGGTCCTCACTCATGCTTGCTGCGTGGCGGAGGGGGCCGGGCTGGGTGGTGACACCGTTGGCCAACACACCATGTAGACTAAAGCAAACTCTGTACTTTGTTTATGCGTCTCTTCCCCCAGGAAGAGTTTCCAGTGCCGCTGAAGCACTCAGGACGTTGGCTTATACACTGCATAATATTGGCCACCCCTGGAGAGAGCATTTCTTGCACACATTTGAATGAAAGATAAATCTGGATGCACTGGGCCTGCACACTTTCTACACCTTCTCTGGGGCGTGGCGCACATTGGCCTGCTCTGAGCTGTGCTCCACTCGTGCTTCTCTCTGCTCCTCCACCTTAGTCATTCTTCGGTGGAGGCCATGTCTTCTCTTATTAATACAGGCTCTGCTCCCAAATACCCCACCATCTGCGTGTTTCTCAGCCCTCCCTTCTCTGTCGTCTGACCTTTCCAGGTTCCATGACAGCTCATGAAATTATCTCCAACTCTCTCACTAAGAGTTTGTGATTCACTCCACGATGCTTCCTCAAAGGAGCAGTGCCTTTTACACATACACATTGGGTTTGCTCGCCTTCTCCACTTCAAGAAAAGCATCTCGAAGGAAGAAGTACCTTTTCTGTGGTGCGCCTGCTGCACCAACCTCAGAACTGTCTGGCTTAGGAGTCAGATACCTGGGCTCAGAACGGCCATAAACTTCAAAGCAATGTAAGCTCATAGGGAACTGCCAGTTCTTCTCAAACAGTGCAGAGTCTCTCTGGAGCCTGGTAGATGCAGACCCTAATTCAGTAAGTCTGGAGTGGGTCTAAAATTTTGTTTTTCTAACAGATTTCCCAATTGATGCCAGCACTACTGTTCCAGAGACCAAGCTCCAGTGAAAAGAAAGACGATGCCCACATAGGGACCCTTAAGTCAAAGACAACAGCAACAGAAACTCACACAGGAACAGAGCACACTGTTTTGAGAAGTCTGAGGACTGAACTTGGGGTACACGCTCCTGCCTTGGGATGCCTGTGACCAGGGAAGTCAGGAAACCCTGCCTGTATCTCTGCATAAATGTACTACCTGTGTCCAGCCCAGTGTCTGACCCAGAATCCAAGATCCAGAACTCTGAATCAACGAATGCACAGCTGATGAATCATGAAAATCAGTGGGGACAGGTTTCTTATTACACGAAGAGTATCCAATTTTCTTGATCTGGAGCATTCATTTTGTCTAATATCTTGTACTGCATCTGTGTCCACTTCTCAATATATTAAACGCTGCTCATTTCCCATCTGCTCCAAGTGATAGCCTCATTCTGATTAGTTTTCTGAACGATTCAGAAAGGGTGCCAGAAACTCCTAACTCTCTAGAAAACAGTTCACGAACTTGGGAAACCTAATGCACCTCGTCCCTTGTTGTAGGTAAAGATAAAAGAACCCATGACACATGGAGTCCAAAAAGCCAGTAACAAGAGTGAGAAAAATGGAAATGATGCACTGTGGATATTAAATTACTCACTCGCTTCTGTCCTTTGGGATCGAGATAGTCATACTTCAGGACTAGTACTCTACAGAGCTCTGATGACAGGCCCGAGCGCAGGGAGTGGGTGTCGGAAAGGATGCAGGTGACAGTGGTGAGCACACACCCACTGAAAGACCTGCTTCCGGTGCCCATCACCTTTCCTTTGTCTGTGCAGAGAAAGCAGAAATGGTCATAAGTTTCAGAAAAAGTATGAGTGATTTAGTGCACATGGAAATTAAGCAGTAGTGGAAACCCTGCCTCCGCAGTCATAAGTTTCCGTAAGGAGCTCTTGGTCTTAAATGATGATTTGAAAGCCTGAGGGTATCGATACCTTCAAGTTTCCAGGAAGAAAAAAAGGAAGAAAAAAGATTGTACTGTTAAAGACCAAGGAGAAACACACCATTTTTTACACAACTGCTTGCTCTTAGCTCGTTCTGTTGCTCATTAACATGCATGCCTGGGTTCATTGCTGTCCTCTGTTTGCCTAATATTACAGCTAGCGGGGGAGTTCCTTTCAAACCAGCCCCGTCTACACCCGCTTCCCCATGGGTCACCACGGTGCACAAAATCTCTCTCTCTCCTCCCACTAGGACAGGGATTCTCAGGGTGATTGTGGTGCAGCCCAGATGCTTGAGTCCCAGGCAGCGGGGCCGTCTGTCAGTGCAATGCTGCTGCTGTGTCCTCTGCCTTCTCATCCCAACTCATCCCGACCTATAGCCTTCTCAGAGGCACCTGAGCTGTGTGACATCACTAGCGAGGCTGACAGGAGAATGCTGCTTGTTTTCAGACACTACGGAAATTTGCTGAAATGGAAACCACGGCCCGCAGATGAGGTACATCTGAGAGTGGAATCATGGCTGGAGCTCCGAGAGGTAACTGTGCTGCGGACTCCTTGATGAGGCCCTGGTGCTGCTCCTGGCTGAACAGCAGCTGAGCCGCTGGGTCAGGGCCTTCCTGAGATGACGGGTGGGTGCTGTTGCAAGCCACAAAACTTTGGTAACTTGCTGGAGCAATGTAGGAGATTAATACGGTAGGCAACTAATTGTGTGTCCTGGTCTATAGCAATATGAGTCAACAAATATTGCAGAAACAATAGTACTGGGGCATCACTAACAAGGAACTTCTAGGGCATGGGGTGATGGCAGAGCAGCTCTTCACCGCGGCATGCACAGGAAAGAGATGGTGTGAAAGTGATGCCCATTGCCGCACAGGACAAGAGGTACAAGCCTTGTTAACAGGAGAGAAACTTGGGGCGCATGTCTGCAGGTGTAACGGGCACCTCAAGCAGTGCTGGGCTGGGCTGATTGCAGAGATCATTTCAGAGTCCTTGGTTAAAAAGCCACTGTGATGGTCTCACATCACAGACATGAAGAAGGGCAGATAAGTATCCCAGCAGAGTATAAATTAATAGAAAGAACACTACTCAGAATTCATGTTATGATGGAACTAAATAAAAAATAATTATCATACGAATCTGTTTACTCACACTATAGCTCTCCGATACAGGCTTTGATGACACTGGTGGTGCACAGTGGTTCATGAGGCCTGAAGCTCACGTGCTACGATACCTTCTACAAACACAAAATTGTGAATGAAAACGTAAATAGGTGGACATTTATTCAGACTAAGAAATGAAATCACAACAAATAAACCATGTCTACAGGCACAAATGCAGAAGTATCATAAATACTGCAAGCAAGCTTGCTTTCTTGGTGGACTCTGGCACACTTCCACTGTCTGTTTTTGCAACATATTCAGCCACATAGTTTTGATTGCCATTCTAATTTAAGGCTGGTTTTAATAGCTTTTACTCTAGAGAATAGAAACATACCTCAACCTTATCAATAGTTTAGAAAATATTGTACCTTCACAACCATCAACTGATCTGACGTAAGCTTTTAAGGTTTTTGTCAAGTTGAGGGAAATAAATAACAAATTTCTTCTCTACCAAAGCTGCAACTTTCCAGAGACTACAGAAGTATTAAATATTTCCTATCCTCAATGCAGCAGGGTCTTATGAGTTTTACATTATTTTCCTACACATTTTTAAATATGTTAATGTGATTCATTTCTCTTCAATAAGTAGAAAGTCATAACCAAAGAATACAGTTGTTACTTTCACTCAAAATGTATCTCTTCCTCTTTGATCTCTGCTTTTAATAGATTTTCCTATTATAATTTCTTTCTGGACTCAAAATGATTCCTACTAATGCTATTGCACATTACCTTTTAATATTCATTCTTTATCTGAATTTTCTTTCTTTCTTTTTTTTTTTTTTTTGATACCAGGGATTGAACTCGGGTCCTTGCACTTGCAAGGCAGGCCACCAAACCGCTGAGCTAAATCCCCAGACCATTTCTCTTGTTTTCTTAAGAAATAAATTTTAAGATGACAAAAGAAAGCATCTACTAACCATACCCAAGTCATGATTTCTCACTTGTTAACATTAAAATTCCTTACCATCTCCCCATTTTATCAGCTCTAGCGTGCAATTTTTGCATTTGGCTTAAGTTTCTCATTCACTTTCAAATCTTTAAAACATTTTACGGCTTTGTAATAGGAAGCAGACATTTTCTTTAGAGAAAAACCCAAGTTGTCAAGTGTGTTTAAGATAAACCAAAGAGAAAACATGTAATTGTGGCAAAATACCACAGGAGAACTTTGGTACAATAGCCACAACTTTTTCTTTAATGACATTAAGGTTGTGCTGTGCACCCCCCCCACACACACACAGACACACCCGTGTTCTGCACACTTAGCATCCTTTTTCTGTAACTCTCCCGGTTTTAAATGCACAAATGTCATACAACAGACTGTGAAGGTGGCCCCAAGGCAGGTTGCAATTCTACTGTGTTGGGCAGTTTCATAAAACAGGTTTTCTGTTAATGAACAGTCAAAAACACCTCACAGAGGGCTTTGCATTGTAACAGTAGGACAAAGTAATGTCCCACGACAGACACTGATCAGATGATACAAAAGCTACAGCTAGCAGTGACCATTGATTTATGGTTGGTCTGTTTATTTATCTCATTTATCCTTGTTCTTTGCATTTTTTGTTGTACCAATTAATCTTAAGAAAATTTTTAGTTCACAGTTTTTCATTTCAGTGTTTTCTAACTGCTCATGAAAAAGATTAACCATATTAAATAATTAATTCTTAACATATGAAATATCTGTTATGTGAGGAATCTCTTTCTTGTCCAATGAAGGAAAGTGTATTTTACCCAAAGTGTGTAACTGAAATGTTTCGGAAATGTTCGTTATTTCCTTACGTCGTATCCCTTACAAAGTCGGTCCAGCATGTTTCTGGGTGAATTAGCTCCTCGTGAAGACACACTGTCTCCTTGAGGTGAGTGGAGGAATACTCGTGTGCACGTGCACACCCCTCCCACAGAAACACATGGAGTGCTTGGGGTCTGGCCTGCTCTCCAGAAGGGTCGCAAGCTGAGAGCTATGTCTCACGGGGAGAACGGAAGATGGCAAGAGGCTGCCCCAGCCCTGAGGATCGGTGGTGAGACCCCTAAGAAGAGCTGTTCAAGTTTCCACACCTCAGCCACCACTGGATCTGCCGGTTGTGTTGCCAAGGAGGAGAGCAGGTTGCACAGCCCTGGCTGGATGCAGGGTCTTCTATTCTATTTCTAACCCAAACTGCTGGCTTCAGCATAATTCATAAGTGGGCCAGAGTAGGACATCTGGGCCAGGAATACATTCTGCAGAAACCCAGAGAGCCCACCACAGCGTGCCTCCGTTCTGAAGGTGAGGAGCCGGAACCTGTACCGCTCACCTTAGCAGGGAGGTGTGCACATGCACGCTGCACACTGCTGAATCTCTGGAAACTTCGGTGAGGTAGGAAATCTCCACATTTTTGTTGTATTTGCTTCCTACACTCTGACGTATAAACGTCCTGTGAATAATCCTGGAGCAGTTGCTGCTTCCTGTCCTCCAGGTCCATTCAGTATGATGCCATCTTGAGTGTGACATCTGGTGGATGAGGCAGGGACCAAGACCCTGTGAAGTCAGAAGGACTGAGGGCCAGAGGGCTGGTGGGCCCTCGGTGTAAGACAGGACAGCGGTACTGCTGGCCTCGCTGGCTGCATGCGAGCTGCTCTGGTACTCCTCTTCATTAGCAGATATTTACACACGGCATTTGCCGGATCAATTGCTGCAGACCAGACACCGCAGGGTGAATTAATTTGCTCAAACAATGAAGTCACATCCGGTACAGAAGCTGCAACTCAAATGGCTGCTTCATTAAACTTCGGATAATCTAGCCTTTCAGTGAAGAGCTCTGCGCACCATTCACATCTGGTCTGTCCACATTCTGGCCAGGTAGGTGGCTCCGTGGGAAGGGCGGGAACCTTTGCCCTGCAGCTATGGAGCTCCAGGAGGTCGCACCGGCCTGGCAGCTCCCCCAGGGACGCAGCACCCCTTTGGCTACTTTCCCCTTAGCTCAGGCAGTTCTACAGATCTGAAAGCCAGAGTAGAAGCCCGGCCTGGTTCAGGATGCATCCTAGAGCCAGAGAAATGTCCAGGAGAGGAGGCCACAGACCCACTGAGCCCCCTGCCGTCTGGGCAGTGCTGAGGCAGCACTCGCCTCCGACCTTAGCTTACTGGTGCACTGGAGCCACGTTCTGGGCCTTCTGGAATTAGTGTCAATTCACAGCATGGCCGAGTGAGCCCTCAAAAGTCTGAATATCTCCTTTTCCCCAAAGCACAGGCACCCTGGGAAAAATCAAGGGGTCCCTCTGGGGAAGCCAGGAAGGATTGATGGTATAAATGTGGGCTTACATTTTATTCGTGTGGTGTGGCCAGGTCCTCCGTCCAGGGGAACTGACGTTGCGTTCACTCCAGAAGTTCTGAGTCTCTGCAGTAGCTGAGCTCTGGGGGTGGACTACAGAGCTGTGACCTTGTTTTGTGATTGAAATTAGACATCGCCTTACTTGGCCTAAAAGTCCTCCACTCAAGCAAATCGTGTAAGAGTTCGAGCACCTTTCCCCTGTGTCACTTACGGGGACAGGCTGCTCTGATGATGGCTTTAGCTCTGCAGTGCCTTACAGAAACCACAAGCTTGCCATCTTCAGCCATGGGTGACCCCTCGAGGCCCTAGGTCAGTGACTCCCAGGCCCAGGGACCCCTACAGCTTGGAAGCCCTGTCCAGTGGCAGTGCAGTCACTGTAAGCCCACTGCACTGCAGAAGACAGCAGGCTCCGAGCTTCAGGCTCCCTGCTCACCCCCACACCCACTCCACAAGGTCCTACTGAGGGTCACAGCCCCTCCACGCCCCTTGGCAGGGTGAGGGGCCCGTATCCCAATCCCAGCTGCCTCCCTTGACACGCGAACAAGTCTCACTTGTGCACCTGCAAGGACTGAAAAAAACGAAATGAATTATGAAAGAGGACACAAGTGTCAGACTCACATCTCCTAACTTCTGTTATGGATGAGTGAGTTGGAGCAATGGAGATGCACCACACTCCATGCCAGATTCGAGCCCTTTATTATAGTCAGTGGCCGAGGTGGGTAGCGCCCAGAAGTTTCCTCTGCAATGGGAGCAGTTTGATTTCTCCTTTTAAATCATGCTTTCAGCTGGGGCGGCTCGGGGGAGAGCAAGCGAGATCTTACAAAGGCAGAGCTATGCCAGGTTAGCGGAGGGCACAGGAAGTTTCACTTGCACTAGGTGAGTCACAGAGCATCCTGCATCTGCAGCGAGTTTACTACCAAGCAGAATGCAGGGTTTGGGGGCTTTGTCCAGGTGCAAGCACTTTGTTCTAATGCAGATATAACCTGGGATTGAGGCACAAATGAGTTGGGCTGGCTATTACACAGAGACCTATGCAGTGTCATTCAGAGTCCAGGAGGAAACTATCACATGCATGGTTAGCTGACTTCTAAGGAGTGAGCTGGACACTTCCGGGGGGGAAGAATACTCCTCTAAAGAATGCACTTTTCACTTTGGACTCTCCATGTATAAAAGAATTTGTTGAATGTCTTCTTTATGTCATGCATAAAAATTTAACTTCATATAGTAGATGACCTAACTATAAGAGCTCTTTTTTCTTTTTGGCACTGGGAATCGAACTCAGAACCCTGTGTTTACAAGGCAGGTGCAGTGCCATTGAGCTAAATGCACAGCCAAAATTTAAGAGCCCTTAAGTAAAAATATATGAATAATTTTATTAACTTTGGATTAGGCCACAGTTTACTACATAATTCAATTAAAGCCCTAGGGGGAAAAACAATAAATTTTACTTCTGTACACCAAAGAACACGATGGAGCAAGTGAAAAGATACCCAGAAAATAGCAAGAGAAGTACATAAATCATATATGTCTTAAGGGACTTATATCCATCTTATAAAAAATGCCTCTAACCAAATAACTAAAAAAGTTAAAAACCAAACAAAAGATAGTTTAGATACTTCTTCAAACAAGATATATTAATGGCTATTAAGTACACAATGTGCTCAAATTTATTCGCCATCCCTTATCAGGAAGATGTAAAAGAACACACAGCGAGACGCCACTGGACACACAGTCCAACCGCTGTGCCACAAAAGGCAGAGAACAACCGCTGGAAAATTCCCACGCTGCTACTGAGAAGGGAGGCAGAACACTGCTTGGAAAATAGCCTGGCAATTACTGGAAATGGCAGACATGGAGTTAGCATAGGAGTGAGCAGTTGCCACTCCAGGGATTTTACTAGAGCGATGAAGGAGACGGCGGTCCAGACAAAGCATCAACGTGAATCCTCACAGCGGCGTCACGTCACAGCCACAAAGTAGGACCAGCTCAGTGTCCACCAGCTGATGACAGGGTCAGCAGCACCTGTTCAGCCCACACAGTGAAATGACATTTGCAGGGAAAGCAGAGGGAAGTACTAGCACAGTCTACATTATGGCTGAACCCCAGAAACATCATGTGCAGTGAACGAAGTCAGCCACAAAAGCCCACATATTATACGATTACATTTATGTGGAACTCTAGAGTTGGCAAATTGAAAGAAGCAGAGAAATGAACCTAGGGCTGGGACTGCTGAGAAGAAACGGGGAATCTGCTCATGCATATGAGCTTTGGGGGCGATGAGGCTTCTAAGATGGGTTGTGCCAGCAGGTGCATGGGGTTGGATATACTGTGATCCCTAGAGTTAAACGGTCTAAATGAGTGAACTGGTTTGTTTAAATTGGTGAATTATATCTACCTAACACACTTGACAGAAAGAAGGATAGAAAAAAAAGCCCAGCAAATCAAATCACGCAGGCAGTTGCCACTGTAGTTGGTGAGCCCGACCACTCTGAAAACAGTGAAATAGGTGCAGGATAAACACATAGCCCTTGAGTGGCTCATTAAAATGTAGCTAAATTTTCATGAGAAGACCTCATCTAAAAACATAAATATTCTCGTGCACAGGTACACACACATGTAAGCTTGTATTTGGTCACAGTAAAATACCAAATTGATTAGGACCATGAAAGGTAATAATGTGCATAACTAAAAGGAAAAAGTTCCAAATAGAAAAGAAACCATAGAAATTTAAACACTGGAATACATTAGTTTAGTTATTTTAAGAAACCATACCCTTTATAAGCTGATGGATTTTATAATATAAATAGTATAAAAGTTAAATGATAACAATTAATTATAGTAAGCACGTTGTCTCTGCAGGTGCTATATGCACGCGACGATCAAGCCCAGGTTGAAACTATTCAGAAAGGAAAAAGTCAGGTTGTTCTATGCAGTTTTAGACCCATGATACTCAAGGGAATAAGGACATTTTCCCTTGTCATTCCAAACGGTAAAAGCATTTACACAGTATTTGCACTGTGTCACAGATGATCTAAGGCTCATCTGTGACACGCCGAGTCAAATGCAGATTGGATACACACTATGCTTTAAAGGGACTTGGGTATCTAGGGGTTTGGGATCTAAGAACTACCCTGCAGTCAGTCCCTGGTCATACCAACCCGTGACTATTTAAAGTGGTTCAACCTTGGTAGACTCTCTTACCTTAGAATTTGTAACATTATTCAAATATTTAATTTTAACAACATGTTTTCATATTTGATTATTTCACTTCATTTGGGCCCTAAGCACTACAGGGGAAAAGAAACTAGCTGATAATTCTCACACGTAATTCAAACATAGATGTAAAAATTCAGTATGAGAAGAACTCTGAAGTCATACACATGAAATCATTAATAAAGCAATGTGGACCCAGACAGTGGAAAGACTCGAATGTTCCAAGAAGCAAGTAAAGAACAAGAGAAATGTGACTATAGCAGTTTGGTTCTTTTTATCACAGCTCAGAATAACATAATTACAAAAGTAACAGTGCAAAAAAGCAGAATTTTCTTGTAAAGAGGCTACCATTTTAAAGAAGATCTGGTCAAAATGATGTAGTTGGTCCATCATTATCAAAATTTCACTTTGGAGCATTATTGAGATTTTCTCACATATGACTCCTTGGTCTGAATTGCTTTCTGGAATATATACAATTCAAAAAACATTTTCTTGTCTTCTGTTCTACAAGGCACAGAAATCTTCAGTGTGTACTTTTATTAACTTTTAAAAAATGATTTCCTTTTTAATATTTTAGTAGTAGTAGTAGTACTACATGACTTAAATGTATTATAGCAGGTTTTTCTGGAAATTTTTATGTTCCAGCACTGAAATATAAAACTTTAATATTAGATGAATAACTCTAAATATTAATGGTAGAATTTTGATTTGTTTTATCTAAAGATCAGAATTTCTTCTTGTTTAGTAGAAGCTCATTCTACTGTTATTTGGAAACAATACCGTTACTGCTTTTTCCATCCCCACCTTTATCTACATTTGATTTTAAGTCAGTTTGCCATTTGGCATTGGGCAAGCTGCAGTAGGCCCACTTCATACTATCTTTCAATTAGCATAAGGGCCAAATAACCCAGAAGATGTTCCTTTTGGCGAGTAATGAGACTTGCAATAGAAAAAAATCCATGCGCTGAAGTGTAATACTTTCCACTTTAGAATTGGGTCTTTTTTATTAGTGGAATTATGACAAATTTTTGAACCACTAAGAAACTTAACCTTGTAGACAATAAAAAGCATAGACATTAAAGCAGCTCCTATGAAGGAATCACAATGTGTGCATGAAAAGATATTATGAGGAAAATCCACTGGAGCTCAGCTACAGCAGAGAGCGATTAAAAAGCCATATGGAAGAACTGAAGGCCTTCACTGGGGAATACGCCAGTCTCCTTTTTGGAGAAACAAATGAAAAATAGGCTGAATTTTTATCTTTCGGTCTTAAAGCACACAGTTGAAGATGCACACAGAAGGGAGCAGACTACCTTTCTGCTCCGCAGCCCTGTTATCAAAGATGTGCAAAGTTGCAGCCCTCACAGCCTGCTGCCGTCTCCTGATGCCCCTTGGGAATATTCTCCTCCCAGGCAAAGCCTACTGAAAGCAGAGAGGCTTGGGAGTTGCCAGCCCATCAAAAGCAGGGTCTGGGCCAGCATTAACCCAATTATATGCTGCGACCACTTTCTTATGCATCTCGGGGCTCCCAGCCAGCGGCTCTGGGATTTGATTTTCGAGTGACATAACCAGTTGTTTAAAGTGTTTACCTCCTAACTGCAGGAGAGGGAAGGTCATCTTCACAGAGGGCTGGGGGGATGGCGCACAGTGGATCAAAGGCCTGGGCTCATGCTCAGCAGCGTGGCTTTGCCAATGCCCAGGCCCAGAGCGCCGGCTTTCCCAAACTCCCATTTTCTCACTAATGATGCTGTATCTGGCTGGTTACGACTCACTCTGAGATGATGAAGTCATTATGTGCCTTGGTTTTTCTTTCACAGAACATCAGTAAGCATATTTTTAAGGAAATTTTTATACAAACCCTTGAAAGTTCTGGCAAGGAATTCAGGCAGACATCTGGAAAAAATGCAGCATTGCTCGTACCAATCCAACATAGCTCTGTACTTTATGTCTATTTTTTGAGATCATATCTAAGTTCTTCTTTGCCAGGACCCTTCCTTGAGCAAAAGTGTCTGTGTTGTTGAATTACCTTCTTCTCCATCTCAGAAAAAGAAGTCAAAGTTTCTCTCCATCCCCGTATTGCACAGGGCTCAGTGAGGTATCACACTGTCACATGCATTAAATCAGCAGCACTTACTGTTGGCCGGAAAATCTAATCTACACCCAGTGAGTAGAAACATAAACAGGGGCTCACAAGGACATTAGTCAGTAAGCACGTTTATTCTCCATCTGTTGCTGCTAAGTTGCCTGCGGTTGCCCTTCAGGCTGTTTGTCTCCTCTGTCTTCTGCTGTGTTCCCTTTGGTAGGGGCTCTGTGGGGCGGGTTTCCTGAGCTGATACGGGACTCTTTTCTGCGCTCATTGAGGGCTGCTTGATTGATCGGAGCAGCACTTTTGAAAATTCTGGTGAAAATCTTTCCTGAGTTGAATTTTTAGAGATTGGCTATATAACTAAATAAGGAGTTCCATATTTCAAAGTAGTGTGTTTGGAAGGGTTCCCAGAGTAAAGAAAACATTAATAGGCATAAAAAGCTAGCATATGGATGCTATATGAAGTATAATGGAAAATGTCCAAATAAAGTAGTGGAACCTTCCAATCAAAGAGCACGAGGGGCAGTAAGGAAAATATGTTCTTTCTCGTGTTTCTGCCAAGATGTAAGGACAATACAACCTATAGTGTAAATTCAGCAGATGCTGGAAACTGCAGAAAAGAAGAATTGCAACAGCTTAATTTAAAATAATAAAATGCTGTTTATATCTAAGTTTGATTGCAGTTATAGTCTATGTTATTTGATCTCAGTCTGTCCAGCCCAGCCCAGGTTAATATAATTAGATTGTGTTAAACTGGTCACGAAGAGTGAAGGAAGCACTGGGAGAGCTCATCTAAAGAGGAAGATCTACTGTGTTCCGAGCTCAGTCACTGGGTAACTGTTTTCCAGTTTCTCTTATGTACATGTAAGTAGATATGTGCAGCACATAGATCCGGGAAGTAAAGCAAAATTACTTCTTTTACAGAGTTTTAAAGCGAGTTAAAGCAGCGACTGGCTACATGCTCTTTGCCCACTCTACAGCAATCATTTCAAGATTTTCAATTGTGCTGATCCCTTGTTTGAGATTCTAAAGAACATTTCCCACCTGGATATAAAGCGAAATAATTATTTTTATGTGACGTTCATAGGCTTTAGGTTAAGAGTATGATGTGTTTTATGAGGCATAAAGATTCTTTCTGGGGTAGGACGTCACATAGTAAGCTCCAGGAGACTAAAGGGAGTGCATTTCTAAGTCACCCAGGCCCATGGATGGGGTCTGGCCCGGATGGAGTTGCTCGTGTAGGAGGGCCCTTCCGGGCTGGCCACACTGGGCCATTCTGGGAGGCCCGGTGTGGAGGGCTCCCCTAAGTGTCCACTACCTGGCTCCAGGGACACCCAGCCCAGAATACTTAACAAGGGCAGTGCTTGGGCTACCACACTGGCTCCAGTGTGCAAGAAAACTGGGCTGCAGGTAGACAGTCTCTACACTGGGTTGGGACAGCACAATTTACACACGAACACACTTCCTACCTTGACAACACAGGCACAAATGGCAAAAATCACGGAGAGCCGAGCTGAGTCCCTGACAGAGGTGAGGGACCAGAGAAGCACACGATGCTGGGTGCAGTGGGGAGACGTAGATGCAAGAGGGATGCCGCCCAAAGTGGACATGAGCATGGGCGTCGCTGACTGTCCAGGGCCTCTGGGACCACCCAGGCCGCAGCCTCCTGGGTGAGCACGGCCCAGGACCCGGAGCCAGGGGCCCTGTGGGGAACTGCTCCACAGGGCTGATTCCCTTTGCAGACACAGCGAGCCCGGGCACGCAGGTGCACGTGTGCACTTCAGTTTACATGATGCAGCCCTTCTGCGGCTATTCTGTGATAATGGTGGCTCTGTACTGAAAGGAATGGCTCGAAGTATATGGAACAGTAAGCCATACCATGATTGTTCATTTTAAAATGAAAAGAAACGATTGGGTTACATTGCTTCCACAAGGCCATGCGCAATTAAGCATTCATTATTTAAAAGGATTATTTCTCATCAGAGTCTAAAAGAAGGAGCCGCAGCTCCAGAGTTGCCCTTAGGGTTTGGGGGAAAACACGCAGAGGGGAAGTGTAGGTTTTGTTTTATCATTCCTTTACACTTAGCAGGACTTTAGCAGGATGTTGTGCTAAGACACTTTGAACGAATGAGTGGAGGATTTAGGAACTCGCTGCCCCTTTTCCAGGACTGCCTCTTAGCTACGTGGTGCTTATCCAGTGAGACACCAGCTAAATGTCAGCTCCCACCCAATGCCTCTGGCCACAGCACCGACCGTCGGAAAGATTCCCGTCTGAATCGCACCGTCGGGTGTGGAGTCCAAATGCTCGCCCAGTGTTGTCCCTTTCTTTGAAAATAGTGGCGCCCACAAGACTGTAGTTTCATTACACTCTTAGGGTTCATTCTTCTTCTACACAGCAGAGCATGATTTCCCGATCATTTTCTTTAAATTATTAGCTAGCATCTTCCTGCCCCAAATTCATCTGGTGAACCAGAAACATTAGACAATTACAAATTAACCTGTAAGTCTCACTATTACAAGGAAAGAATAATTTCTGTTGCGAAAATATAAACAACATGAACACACTCCATTTGGGTTGTTGTGGTTGTTTTTGGTTTTTGTTCTTCATGCTTCTTGGTCAAAACTCTTGATTCAGTGAGCTCAACAAAACATCCTGTAAGCCTATTACTACTGGTCAACAGGAAGTGGTACAGAAGGAACAAAGATGGGTAGGACAAAAGGAAAGTCGTAATTTATAAAGAAAAACTGCAACTTCAAGACCTAAACCAGTGCAATATTTTTAATCCTTCTCAGGACACTGTGAGCCTGTGCCCCTGGGTGTTATTTTTTCACTTGCAAATTGGGGCTTTCCATCCTCTGCAGAAAAGCACTACAGCCTTCCATCCCCTCTTTCCTCAGGCTTGGATTCTGCTGATTTGTACCCCACAGTCCCTACAAAAACACCCAACCCAGACCACAATGCACATGTCTCTTGAGGGCCTGCGTGCTATTTCTCTGTGTGTACTTTTAAAATTCTGCTTAATAAATCCCTTCATGCCTCTTGCTGACATGTTCTGAAAATTCTTTTTTTTTCAGGACTAGGGTCAGTAAACTTATCCTATGGGTTGGGTGAATGTAGGCGCCCATCTCCACTTGGGGAACCTTCTAGTTTTAAAGGCAGCTAAAGGAAACAGAAATTAATTTTCCATAGGCGGCCAGACAAGGCTGGGCCCCCAATGAAGGCATGCAGAAGATAAGAACACTTCCCAGCTGTGGCTGGAGGCACATCTGAAGAAGGCCAGGCCTCAAGAGGAGGAGACAAGATGGCCAGGCCTGTGTGCCTCCCTTAGAGATAAACAGGTACTTGATGTTATACTGTAATTAGCAATTTCCTGTCCAGTAAGTCCAGATAGGCATCAGATGCCGAGATGGGCACCCAGAACATCTGGACCCATCCTCCCATCCCTTCCAGTCCCTATACAAAAAAAAAATTATAAATCAGCTAACATCAATCATGATCACTATATGCCCTCGCTACATGCTTTGCTACCCTGTGGTCACAGTATCACCTAAGCGACTATACTTGTAATCCCTTAAGTTGATGATGGTTTGACCCACTTTGTGTCCACGTTGTGACTTTGCTGTGTAAATCACCCCTGACGAAGGGCTTTGGGGGCCACCCACTCAGAACCCCTCCTGGAAATGCAGAAGCTGTTCTTCCTTCCTTGTTTCCAATAAAACTCTCCTAACTGCATCCTTGCATTTGCAACTTCATCCTCAACATTGAGGGGTCGCGAACTCGCCACATGGAAGTCTAACATGTTGGGAATTATATTGCTACTGTCTCACTAAGACCCTTTCCTGTGACGAGAACACAAGACTTGACAAAAAAAAATCAAAAGAGGAAATTTTAAAAATGGAAAATCATTTAGCTAGAGCTCAGAATGCCTCTCTCAAGTTTCAAGTATTTGTAGCTACTGTAACTTTAATTTCTGGGGCAAAAGATTTATCTGAGTTAAATACCATTCGGTTTTTGTAAAGCCAAAGAGAAATCTATTCTCTACCATCTCCAGGTGAATCATGGCCCTCGACTGTAAATATAAGGTTTCCCTTATGTCTGTTTAACAGTCCTCCTGCCAACGACGACCAGCCAAACATTGTCAACTTCTCCAGCTTCCAGCAGCTGCCCTTCCGCGGGAGCCCTCTCTGGAAAAAGAGCAGCTAGCAGCATGGACTGTCATTCTCGGAAACGAGGTTGGAGGCCTCAGCAAAGGCTCTTTTTCCACACACTGAGCTGCCACGTATTCTCAAATTTAACACTAATCTGAAAAAGGCCTCCCTCTTGATTTGCAGTTATGATATAAATATTTACATAGCGCCGAGACTTGCAGCAAGCCAAGGGTAGCCGCAATGTGAGTTATCTCCACAGCAAAGGGTGTTCTGCCTTTATAATTTATGTGCATATTTGAGTCATATTTTACTCATGAAAACTGTTCTTCTGTGCTAGGCAACCAGAAGTCTGTAAGCAAAGTTCACGCTTGCCTTAGAATCATCATCCAGTGTCCTCTGTAGTGTCTAATTTCCACAGTAATGTGGAGGTACCTTCAGAAATATAGAAACTGTGATAGCAAAATTCATATTGGAAATTTTCATTTCCTCAACAACAGTAAAACATTTCATCAGGAAAAGCACAAACAGGATGCAAAGTATTATTTGATTATTTTCATGTTTTCACTTGTAAGATAACTGAAAAAACTTTTACATTTTAAAAAGCCATTAAACGCAACAGCTAATTTAACTCCCTACCTAAAAATAACCTAATGGTGTTGTAAACTACCAGTCAAAATTAGGACAGAGCATAAGAAGGGAAGATCTGAGAAGGTGAACACAGCAAATTCAGTGAAAATGTCTGGGCTAGAGCTAGGCTTTCCAGATGGCTCTCAGTTGAAGAGAATTTCCCCAACATTCAATGACCTTGTCAGAATGTCTTTTAGGAGGTTCAAGATAAATATTTAAATATTACCCTAAGAAAATCCCCAAGAATGTTGCTGAACAAGTTTAGTGGATTCGCAAACTCCACTAAGCTTTGAAGTCGGGGACTGGGAGTAACAATAGGAGTAGCGGTAATGGCGGTGATATTTCACACCGATTATGCAGCTGCTCCTCCCTGTGACGGGCAGGATGCAGGATGTGTGGAGCGTTTCATCCGAGATCACGAGTCCAGCGCAGGCAGTGAGGAGGAAAGACCACGGTCTCTGCAGTCGGCCCTGGGTCACTGAGTGACAGGGCTCGGTTCGCATTGTCCTTGTCAACCCCAGGCTGACAGGAGCAAGGACAAGCTGTGTACTAAACTCGTAGGCATATCACACCCGAAATGTGGGCTTTGCACTCTCTTTCATTGTTATGTCAACATGATGCAGGTTGCAGCTATTTAAAAATGGAGAAAGTATGAGTAAAAGAGAAGAAGCAGTCTAAATCAGACACTAGAAAGAAAATAGTAATTTCAAGCTCACACAAGAGTGTCGACTTTGCTTATCTTGCAAAACTACTGAACAGAGAGCGATGAGAAACACAGACAGAGCCGGGGACAGACTCCCTGCAGCGTGCAGTGCACAAGGGCAGCACGCTGTGTAGATCACCACAGCAAGTGCCAGCCGGGGATCCCAGGCTCGGCCCAGCCAGGTCCGATATCACCCCACCCAGGGTTGGCACACACTGTCCTGCTGTCCATGCTGGGGGTGCCAACCCCTGGACATTGCTGTTCACTCCAGAGAGGTGCAGCCTGCAGCAGGAGCAGAGATCCGCTGACCAAATAGCACTGGGGAGATTTCTGACAGCAATTTGAAGAACACAGGAAGTTGCCCAGATTAATGGGTGCTAGGCCATGATGCCCCAACCTGGAGCTATGGATGGGTGACAAAGAAGCAGAGAAAGCCACTCTGCTGATGGGAGCAGGAAGAGAGGGAGGGACAGACATCAGAGACGCACACACTCTGGGAGAGATGGCACACAATCCTGAGAACTCTCCAGGCGGTGAGACCATTTTCCACTCAATCCATTTCTCAGTCTCTAATACCGGATTTCCTAAACTAAGAACTCTATTTGGTCTTTGCTCACATGAGTCATGGACCCGTGAAATTAAAACTTCCTTGATTAGAACAAATAATGGTGCATCATTCTCTATTTTCTCTAGATGATGATTGAAGTTGGCTTATTTTTACGGAAAAAAGATTGAGAAATGAAAAGTCTTGCTCTGTGTAAAATTATGTTAGTGTGAATGGGCAAACTGAGGGTGAGATGGTTCCCTCTTCTTCCACCTGGGCAAGATGTTCCCTAAGCCAGAGCTCACAGCGCAGGAGCTAAGTCTGAACGACGTCACTGCCTGGCCTGGGCTTCTGGTCAAAAGAATAACCAGAGAGGAAGAGATAAGCTCATTGAGAGGTTTTCAACATTCCAGTAAGGAAAGAGCACATGAGCTAAATATAAAGCATGTAGGTGATTTCATTTATTCAAAACAGGTCCTGCTTTGTGTCTTCATTCTCAAAATTGAATAGATTTTTACATTGATGACTTTAACTTATTATAGTCTCTGTTACAAAATAATGATATGTTTCCTACTATGGAAAACTGAATCCAAGACCTCCCTGAGCTATCCTCCCAGCTTTAATATTAGTATCAATAACAGCGTTAGTATTAGTGCTGGTATTATTGTGACATGACCTTGCTAAGTTGCCTTGGCTGGGTTCAAATCCGCAATTCTCTTGCCCTAGCCACTCTGATAGCTCTGATTACAGGCATGCGGCTCTGTACCAAGCTATTTTGATGCTTTTGCTTTTGCTTTTCATTATTTTTGACTTATTTGGTTAACATATGTCCAATACAAAAGTAACTTATACTTTGGTGGAAGATATTGATGCAGAATATTGGTGTAGAAAAACATATTGAACATTGAAATAAAGTTGTAAAATCTTGACAAAAACTTGATAACATTTTCTAACTATTATGCTATGGTCGAGATTAGGTTAACAGTATTCATACAAATGTAAATGTATCTACTAACTTGAGATGAACAATCTCTCTTTATTAAAATGTTGTGAAATATCCAGTGAACACTACTAAACTTAAAAAATATATAATCCTTTCATCAGGTAATTAATGAAGCAATTAGGTTCAATTTTATTAAAAATTCTATCAAAAACATTTAACAAATTATTATCCTAATGAATTTTTAACATAATAATTTGAGAAATATGTAATTTAAGATTCTTCATAGAATAATAAATAATATTTTATAAGTTAAGCACCTAGTATTCTTTTAGCATGAGAGAAATTAATATCATTTTCCAATTCTTCACAAATATCTGATTTAGTACCAAATATATAGTAAGTACTTAATAAAACTTTCCCCAATAAATAATTTAAGAACAATCTGAAACTTGTTTTCTATACCTGGCAATATGCAAAGCATCAAAATTAGTTTCCTTTGAAGTTTATAATCATTTTTATTAAGTCTAATTAAATGTCATTTCTTCATAAGGACCAATGTATATTTGTTAGTGATACCAAGGTAAATAATTACTCCAGCTTTTGTCTTTTACTTTCTTTGCTTCAGGAAAATGATAGTTAATAAAACACCACCATCTACAGGAAGCCAAGTAATTTAATATGAACATATTATTTTGTGCATTGGTATATGGAAATATTTCATATGTGACCCTGGTAAAATCCTGAACTGAAATAATAAAGAATAATTCTACTTTTCTTTCTCTCTCATGCCAGTTGAAATTAGAAAGTCATGATGGTAGGTATCTATTAACAAATTATTAAAATCATTTCAAAAGGGAAATCCTTAATCTTCAGATAGATGAGCCAATCTGGGGAAATAATTAAAATCAAATGCAAAAAATTCACTCCAGTCTGTGTAACATAAAGGCTCTCTGTGTGTATGTCAGAGTAGTGTAAGAGGAGGGCATATAGACAAGTATTAGTTTTACCACAAGGACATTTAGATAATTATATTTACATATAAAAATGATCAGACACAATTAACCAGCAATGTTCTAATACTTTTAAAATACATTGACATTTCCTAACACTTGCAGTTTCACAACAAAAATATTTTAAACTGTAAGTAAAATCCATGTTTATTATAAATGGAACATTCATATTTCATATTTCCCTCCCATGTTTCCCGTCTGCAGCAACTTGATCTGTGTGAAGTGGGCCCCTCCCACGTTTCCTGCTGAGTGTCACAAACCCTATGTATCACTTGTCAGCATTCCCCTGTTCTGTGGCACCAAACTCCAGTTAGGCTTGAGGGTAGAATGTGAAGCTAGGATCTGGGAAATAACTCAAAGGGCATTAAGATCATTATTTTTAACTTCCCACAAAGGAAGACTCTTTGCTGATAATTTTTTCTAAACACATAATGAATGAGTGATAAAAAATTATGCAAACTATGTTAAAAATAGAAAAGGAGGAAATAGTTTTCTATTCATTCTTGCCACTAGCATAAAAATAATCATAACAGTGTGTGGCGAGAGCTTTGCAAAAATTGAAATTCACTAGATTTTATACATGTGTATGTGGATATGTGTGTGTGTGTGTGTGTGTGTGTATTTCATATAGACATTCCTATATGTCACCATATCCTAGTGATTTCATAAATTTGAAATTAAGTATCAATCCAAAGATGATTAATTTAATTTATCACATTAACAATAAGGATGAAAAAAATATCTGATCATCTCCAGAAGCAGAAAAAGCATTGGGTAAAATTCAACCACCATACATGATAAACATTATTAAAAAGTAGACTTAGGACCAGGGATTTAACTCAGTGGTTCCCGCACCTGCCTTGCAAGCGCAATGACCCAAGTTCAATCCCTGCTACCAAACAAAGAAACAAACAAAACATAGGCTTAGAAGAGCCCTTCTTTAATCTCCTAAAGGGCATCTACCAGAATATCTCTAGCTGACTTGATAACCAATAGTAAAATATTAGGCACTTTCTCTTTAAGGTGAAGAAGATGAGGATAACAGTTCTTATCAGCTCTTTTCAATTTTTTAATGATGGTCCTGGACAATGCAATAAAAGAAAAGCTAATGAAGCCTATAAAGATTGAAAGGAAAGAAGTAAAATCATTTCTTCATAGATGACATAAATGTATGTAGAAAACTCAGAATAATCTACAAAAATGTTGGTATTAAGTAACATTTAGAAGGAACACTGAACGGTCAGCAAGCAACTAGAAATTTTCTAAAAATATTGTTTATAAAACCATCAAACATGTATTCATTGTTGGGCCAGGGATTTACCCCAGTAGTTCCATCACCTAACTCTCAAGTGCAAGGTCCTGAGTTCAATCCTGGGTACCGGAAAAAGAAATGTATTCAATATTATCTGGAGAAGTGTGTGAGAATGTTTCTGAGAGAATTTTAAACAGATGCAGAGATGGTTTCTGACATCATGAATTTTAAAAATCATTATCATTCCCCTACATGAATCCATAGCTTCAATTTCAAGTTCCAGTAAGCTGACTTTTGGTGACAATCAAAAAACTTTCTCTAAAACCATACAAAAATGCAAAGGACCTAGATCGATCAATGCAAATTTACAAAGAGAAACATAGTTCATAGAACTCAGCCAGATGTCAATACATATTATTGAAGCTGCAATTACTAAGACAGCTGAATGCTTATTGGTGCAAAGTTGAGTACTTGCTGTAAGTCTAAACACCACTCCAGTAAGGAAGAAAGAGTGGGGTTTTGTTTGTTTGTTTCGTTTTGTTTTTAGTTTTTTATTTTTTTTTATTTTTTTATTTTTTGTAAAACCTGCTGTAACAATTCAATATTCATTAGCAATAGGAAAGGCATGTAAGTTGCTATTACGGCTGCGCTTTGCCTCCTCGGCCCGCCTCACAGCTGCCTCCATGCCCGGAGGGCTTCTTCTCCGCAAGGAGGCTCCCAACTTCGAAGCCAACACCACGGTCGGCAGCATCCATTTCCATGACTTTCTGGGAGACTCATGGGGCATCCTCTTCTCCCACGCCCGGGACTTCACCCCTGTGTGCACCACAGAGCTTGGCAGAGCAGCGAAGCTGGCACCAGAGTTTGCCAAGAGGAATGTTAAGTTGATCGCCCTTTCAATAGAGATGTTGAGGACCATCTTGCCTGGAGCAAGGATATCAATGCTTACAATGGTGATGAACCCACAGAAAAGTTACCTTTTCCCATCATTGATGATAAGAATCGGGACCTCGCCATCCTCTTGGGCATGCTGGACCCAGCAGAGGAAGATGAAAAGGGCGTGCCTGTGACAGCTCATGTGGTATCTGTGTTTGGTCCTGACAAGAAACTGGAACTGTCCATCCTCTATCCAGCTACCACTGGCAGAAACTTCGATGAGATTCTCAGGGTAGTTATCTCTCTCCAGCTGACAGCAGAGAGAGGGTTGCCGCCCTGTTGGTTGGAAGGATGGACATAGTGTGATGGTCCTTCCAATCATCCCGGAGGAGGAAGCCAAAACACTTTTCCCTAAAGGAGTCTTCACCAAAGAACTCCCATCTGGCAAGAAATACCTCCACTACACTCCCCAGCCTTAGATCTGAGACTCGCTCAGCATAGTGAGCCAGAGGATGCCAGCTGACAATCATGTTTTCCTGCAGCAGTTCAATACGAACATCCTGGTGTGAAAACAGCCAAGGTCTTTAGGTTGCTATACTACTGGCTTATTAAATGGAAGTGACACTAAAATGTTCTTGGGATTCTTTACTCTGTGCCTTCACCAGCACTGTCCTTTTCATCTCATCTCTCCGCTGCTGGCCAGCTCTCTTTTAAATTTATTCTGTATTTGAAACTCAAATCTTGCTGGATCTCTGCAGGTTTTATGATCAACAAAGTAGTATTTATTGATGGTTGAGGAAGCTTATCTTGCTCCAACACAGAATGACTATCAATTTTTGTAGCTGTCTTATTTAAATCTTTTCTTCAGATCCTGTTTTGGAGAGCAACAGAACTTGAAATTCACCTTCCTCTGTAAATACCTGAGTATGCAGCCCAGGAGCTCAGAGTAATTCAGATATTCCTTAACATTCAGTCTCTTGATGAAAGCTGGAGAAGAGGACTTTTCAATTCTATATCTATCTTTGTAGCAGCTTTCCCACCCACACCCTGCTCCCACATGTTCCAAGGAGAAAGGGCAGTGCATAGTAGAGAGGAACAGGGATTCTGGAGGCTGGAGGATCCACAGACAGCTGGCAAGAGTGCCGAAGGTCTGAGATTTGTCACACATAGGTCACAGAGAGGTACTGGAGAATAGCACTGAGTTTCCAGGAGCACAACAAGCTACTATGTGTTTAACAGAAATAACCTACCCCACTCCATTATGGCAATGGACCCCAGGAATTACTAAGCTTGAGTTTGAGCAGCCTCTGAGAATTACTTTGAAACTAGTCTGAATGAACTCTATGTGAAATCAAAATCTTATCATTTGTCACTTAATTTTATTCACAAAAGTTGACTTCTTGCTTTTAGAAATATGATTTTAAAATAGATCAAGTACTTTCCATGTCTTTTTAAGAGGCCTTCATACTTCATGTGTGACTATAAATCGTAATATGAACTAAGGCTTCTAAAATCTCTAGGCACACTCTTTAAATAAATACCAAATTTAAAGGAAGAGTATATTACATCAAAGGAAGTGACTGAAGAAAATGTTTTTGTCATTTTTAATTGCAAAAATTTAGGGGATTTTTAGAATTCATGAATACTAACCTTCAAAGAATTTTCAACAGTTGCCATACTATGTTTTTTTAATTGTTGGCTCCATTTTGAGAATATCTTCAGAATAAGCAAGTGATTTTCCCCATGTGTTTCACCTCTGTCTGTAAACACACATCAAACGCTGACACAGAAGCCGGGCTGGATCCAAATCCCAAGGGAAACAGATATTCCAATAAGGGAAGCAGCACGCACAACACATGGAAAATAGGAGTGGAGAATGCTTTTCTTGCCTAAAACCCAATTCTGTTTCATTTCTCTCCGAAATCAGTTTCTTTATATATATGTATATACAGCCAACACTCATCAGCTCTATGGTACACATTTTATAATTTCATAATGGTTATTTTTGAAGATAATTTAAATCAAATCACAGTGCAGTCATTGTGGCTATGGAGGTTTAAAATATGGAAAATTATTTGATGTCTGTGTTTAACTATACATTAAAGCTGTATTAACTTAGGAAGAAAATGAGTAGAATAAAAAATTGTTTTCTTGTCAAATTTGTGATTTGATATGTGGTTTAAGCCATCACTTGTATGTATGTATATATATATTGCATGTAACATAAAATTGTGGAATGCAAAAAAAAATCTGCTGGTTTTATAAGACAAATAAACTGCCTTTTAAACTAATACTGCCCAAACTTTCTCAAGTGGACCTAAAAATGCACTATTCTTGATTTAGCATCTATAGTTCACTCAAGCACAGAACTTTTAATCATTTAGTTTTTTCAAGGTTTCTTAATTTTCACTGAAATCTTGGATAAATTCTCAGAAAAATAATAAATTCGATGAAATTACAAATTTCTTAAAATTATAAATACTAAAAGGATATTAGATATTAATAATTATATTTTTATTCTTTGTGTTTTATATTTCTTGGCTTTTTTGATGTTACTATAGTAATGCAAGCTGTGGATAGGAGAATGACTCCAAACATCATTAACAGATTACTAACCAAAATTGAATGTTCCTTCTAAAAATTTACAAGTAACACAATATTTCCAAAAACCTTTAGAAAAACATCCATTTGTATAAGACAGAAAGCTGTTTGTGAAATGGAATTTTGTATAGTTCAGAACTGTAAGAGTAAGTGAGTTATGACTATAACTAAATCTCCTCTGTTTACTGGCATTTATAGTCACTAATTTGAGATTTTTACCCTAACCTGCTATTAAAAACCCACACATTTTCTGGAAAAATGAAAAACGACTTTTTTTAACAACAGAAAGTAAGTACAATATGCTTGGAGTACAGATGGGCTTTGTGCAGTTCAGTCCTCTTTCCTATCTGCAAAGAGAACCTCAGGTGTCTCGGCCTCCCCTCCTGCTGCATCCAGCCCTCACGCACATGCGTGCTGCTCTCCTTGCTGTAGAGTGGGAAGGAGGACAATTCTCTGAGCCTCATCACTCTACCTTCAAGTCATAGGCCTTCAGGTGTCCCCCTTAGGCCACAGTGTTGCTGGCCCTGCGCTCCTGGATGCGCGCATTGGGAGAGGCAGCCCACGCAGCAGACGCTGGAGACAGAGGCACCCGAATTCTGGTTCTCCCCTGTGAGCGAATGTCTCCACTTGCCTTTGCTTTACAAAGAGTAGAAAACTGGCTGCTGACTCAGAACACATGACATTTTGTGTACTTTAAAGAAGAAATTCATGAGAGACAGCTACAGCTGAAGACGCACCGTGCTGGGGCAGAAGACCGCCTTATAAAGTGTTTAAAAGGGCCTTGGTATAATTCACATAAAAGTCCAGATTTCTAGCTGCTCTTGTAAAACCAGAATCTCAGGAGGGCTGAGCCTCTGAATGCACATAGGTGGCCACATGTTGCTGCCTGAGTGACCGTTGTCTTTTCTTGTGGGCTGTATGCTTATTCCCCACCGGTATTAAAGCCATGACCCCATGCAATGGTATTTATAGGGGAACCCTTGCAGTGGTAACTGGGGTCAGGTGGGAACATGAGGGTGGGGCCACCTTGATGGAATTAGTGCATTATAAGAAGACAGAGTTCTTCTCTCCCTCCTCCCCTCCCTCTTTCTCTGCCTCCCTCCTTTCCTCCCTCCCTTCCGTGTGCACACGCTGACAAAGAACCATGTGATAACACAGAGAGAAGGTGCCTTCCATGATCTAGGAAATGGGCCCTCCTCGGGACTAAATTTTACCAGCTCCTTGACCTTGGAATTCCCAGCTTTCAGAACTGGAAGAGACATACTTGTGCTGTTTAAACCACTGGGAGAGTTCAGCCCGACTGGCGGAGCACAGTAGTGGGTGTGTCGGATGGGCTATGGAGGTGTGATCTGGGGGCCATATGTGGCTCATCATCCCTTCCTCTCACCGCTTCCTCCAGACACTTTCCCCTCCTCTGCTTCCTGGCCTCCATGAGCTAAGCATCTTTGCTGCACCATATCTTCCCTCCATAATAGTCCTGCCTTAGAAGCTGCCCACCATGGACTGAACCCTCTGAAACCATGAAGCTCTCCTCCTCTAAATTGTAGATGTCCAGTACTGCGTCCCAACAGCAATAGAGCTGACAGATATAGCCACCCAGTCTATGTACTTTGCTGTAGCATCCTGGGCAAATTGAGATACTTTCTAAAACCAGGAAAATCAATAATGTGATTTTCCATTTTTCTGTCACTCGCACTGAATACATGGACACCCTTATACGTGGAAGGTTTATTCATCTTTACTGCCTGCTTCATGACACATGAGCTGGCAGTGCCCGGGTGCTGGAGAAGTTAATAAACCCTTGGTAAGCAGTCTTCTCACAAGCACCATTCCTCATGCTTTCCTTTACCAACTTCTAGCCTTGTGCTCTTCACCTATTTGTTCTTGAAGCCTCTTGCCCATTGGATCGATCTTAGACCACCCCCTGTGCTTCCTTTTCCATAGGAAGTGTGTCTCTGCAATTCTGAGACATTTCTTTAAAAGTAGCAGTAGGGCTGGGGACACAGCTCAGTGGTAGGGAGCTTGCCTGGCTTGTATGAGGTCCTGGGTTCAGGTCCCAGCATTACACTACAATAAGTCCATCAAGCGATAAATCAATCTAACACCATCACAGGGAAACATGTACAATAATGTTCCAAAAGTAATGTCAAACTCTAGGCTATGTGGATATCCTTGGGCCTACCAAAGCAGGTTTATTGAAAGATCTTCCCTTCAGTGGGAAACCTGGGCACATTTGTTTATTGTTGCAATCATCTAGACAATAGCTTTTTAAATTGCACATACGCACACGAGACGAAATACTATTCAGCGACGTGATTTTAAAATTACACGGTAAGGAAGAAAGCAAATAGATTTCCTAACTTTTCATAATTTACCAGCTGTATCTTTTCCAATCAATTAGCCTTTTATTTTTCAGAGTTCAGATGAGTGTCTCTTTTCAGGCCTATGAACAAGAGAGTTGACGGTTTCAGAGACATGATTGTCTTCCCAATGTCTTCCAGGCTACTGAACATACATCTCCAAAAAAGATCGACTTAATTATGAGCATGTTGTGCTTTTATTCGTTTATATCCTGGGGATTGAACCTAGGGCCTTCACACATAGCTACATCAAGAGTCCTGTCCCTTTTTTGTTTTCTTTTTTTGGTTAGGATCTTATTAATTCTCTGCCCAGGCTGGGCTCAGACTTGTGATCCTCCCACTGCTGTCTCTTAGAGGGCAGGACTTTAAATTGTACTCATAGCAGAATGCTTACTGTCTCGATTTCTACCCTAGAGAAGTCCAAGGGACAATTTCATTTTCCTAGTTACATAAATATATCACCATCAATAAGATTATTTTTAGCATGTTTCCAATTGACAAACAACTGTATATTTATGGGGTACATTGTGATGCTTTGATCTGTCCACTGGTAGTGCCAAAAACAGAAGTATGCTCCTTTTGGTGATTTTTCAAGTTTTAAATGGTAAACTACAGTTGCTATTTTTATTTGTAGTATTTCTGGATCAGCATTTGAAATTTACATCTCTTTGGAATAATTTTTCTATGCTACATGTACTTTTATTTATAAAATAATTATCGGACTAATATACTGCTAGGCAATTATGGGGTGAAATATAAATAGATCACAGTATTTTACCTAACACTGCACACAACACAGTGAAGGGATGCCGTGGGCGGAGGCCTTTATGTGCTGAACAGCGACGGCTCCTGTCAGAGCGCAGGAGCCACAGAAGGGCCGGGCGTTGTCAGGTCGGCTCTGTCCACGCGACTGCCTTGGCCAGGGCTTCCCCGGCTGCTGCAGCCGCACTGTGTGTTCCTTTGCTCATCGGTTTGTTTCTAGAGACAGCGTCTTGTTCATCCAGGTTGACCTCGAGCTAACGACGTAGACCAAAGTGGCCTCAGACTCACGGGACCCTTCTGCCTCAGCCTGCCAGGATGGGAGGGCAAAGTGGAAGCCACCACTCTGGGTTTGCAGCCACACTTGAAGCAGCACGGACACACGCGTACGCTTTAGAAGGGTGTGTGTGTGTGTGTGTGTGTGTGTGTGTGTGTTACTGGGGATGGAACCCAGGGCTTTCACACTAAGCCGCATTACCAGCCCTTTTAATTTCATCTTACACAAATTCTCCGCAGATCGCCAACTTAACCAGGCTGAGCTTGAATTTGCCCTCCTCCTGGCTCAGCCTCCTGGAGTGCTGGGGATATAGGCCCAGACCATGCCCAGCTTCAGGTGGTATTTTTTTAGAAACGTATTTTGTGTGCTTTAATTTATTTTTTTCAGTACTGGAGATTGGAGTCAGCAAGTGATGGTGTCCATAAGTGCCTGCTCCTCCGCACAGACCTGAGGGGGAAGAATGCAGATTGTCCTCTGTCTTCCATTGCTCCCCATTGTCCCCATCCCACACCCCAACTCTTACTCTGTCCTCCTTCTCAGTCACTGTCATCCTAACTGAAGAGCTGAGGGTTTCATTAGTCTTTAAAAGTTTAATAATGACAAGATTGAAAAGGAGGGAAGATAATTAGAAAAGGGGGGGTGATTAAAAAGTAAACAAGCTGTATCATGTACGTGTACCCACGCCCCAAGATGGGGAGGTTGCAAGATGCATGTACTGCAAAAAAAAAAAAAAAAAAAAAAAAAAAAGACAGCTGTGTGAAATAAAAGTTTCCATAGCCAGAAGTGTAAGACAAGCTTGGTACAACCAAATGAAGGCTGTTCATACAAAGAGGCAGGATAAGTTTATAGGGTACAGCGGGAAAGGTACAGAGCTTCTGTGCCCGGGAAGTGATATTCTCTCTCTCTCTCTCTCTCTCTCTCTCCCCTCCCCTCCCTCCTTACTTTATTTCATGGGAAAGTGTCGCCCCAGTTTTCTTAACAGGACATGGAAAATGAGCATCGTGTGGAGGTGAGAGCTGAAGGATTTCAAGAGCCAGCATTTGCTCTACTGTGACTTAAGTGATGACCCCGAGTGGAAAGAGAAAGCTTGAAAAGAGAGTGGTGATGGTGCCCTTGGTCATTCCGCATCCAGAACCCATGGAGCTGCACGCTCTGTGCATCATCGCTAATGAGCAACGGTTCCGTTCACACCCAGACTTAAACAGCAGCACTTCCTGCAAAGCTTGATAGCTTCTGTGGCGGTGAAGCCCGAGGGTGTTTTTCATTGTCTTTAGCACTGCTGGAGGGGGAGATGCACGGGTGGGTCCTGGAGACCGGGCCTGGGGTCTGCATCTGGTCTCTTCCTCTCTGGCACCTTCCCCAGCTCTGCTGCTGTGAACTAAGCGGCTTTCCTCTGCCACAACTTCTGCCTCGATGTCCCTGCCCTGGAGCCAGCTGGCCATGGGCCGAACACCCTGAAACCGTGAGCCCAGTAACTCTTCCTTCTTTATGCTGTGAGTGTCGGATGTCTAACCCAGTAATGAAAGAGCAGACTGACAAAACTGCCCGATTCAATACACATTCTCTGCCTTTCTGTAACCAAAGCTCGGCTATGCTTCGCAGCCTCCCCTGCAGCTTGCTGCGGCTTCGAGACTACAGGGCCAGGCAATAAATTAGACCCTGCTGATGGGCGTTGAGTCCGAGAGAACGGAATGGGGCCCCTCCAGCCCAGGGTCGCCACTCGAGTGTCAAACATCTGTGCTTTCTGTGCTCAGATTGTCCCTGTCGACTCCTGTGTGGGACCTGACGCAGCCCCACAGCGACTCTCGGACAAGAGCTCGTCACCGCCAGATCTCAGTGAGGCTAACCGCATCGATTTGGAGCCAGGCTGAGGTTGAAAACATTGCGATGTTTATTATGGCGTTCGTATCTCAGATATTTTATTTGCTTTACGCATTAAGGAAATTGTCATCAGGTACTTACATGTCTGCTTTCTCCACCTACTTAGAGGACATTGTCAGGGGTCTGCTCCCTTCCGTGCTTACTTGCTTTTATGCTTTTCTTCCTAATGACATCCAGGGCCCTTTTTGTTTAACTTATTCTGTTTCCTGCATTCTGCTGGATATGATTTTGGACCGTCACTTGAACAAATAACTGGGGAGCTTTTTAGTGGACAAAGCTTTGAGATGATATCGTAAGTGCCTTTTTGACTTGTAACTGTTTTTTGTCGGAGGGGTGCAGCCCAGGCCTTGTGCTTTCTTGGTGAATGCTGTATAAAAGCCTTTGTGCACAGTGAGATGGGGCAGAGAAAGAAGAATCAGGACTAGAGCCTCATACTCTGCTGTCCCTGCCTGCAGCTGTGCTCTCAAAGGCTGCTGTTGGATTCCCTTCACTCCTGTCTCGTGCCTTAAATCTCATCATACAAGTGCAAGGAGCATTATGTCCTGGCTTCTGAGGCTGCAAGTTTCCTGGCTCCTCAGTTTTTCACCCGTCTCTGGAGCAGCACCTGCTCTGTACACCAGGTGGCTCGATGCCCTCCAGCTAAGGAAAAGGAGTCTCCGGGATTGGAGTTAGGATCTGAAGCCCAGATCACAGTCAGATCGCAGTACTTACATGGGAAGTGACCACACGTATGAACCTTTCCTTTATTATAAATGCACTAACTTATTAGGATACATATGTACATGTGTGTTGTACATTCAAATTTGTATCCATAAACATGTTTTGGTTTGGCATATGGCATAAAACATTTATCACTGCAATGAAGTACTTCATTAAATAAATGCTGTACTCATAAAGTTAGCACTTTTGAGAAGGCACAGAGTACAGGTGGTTTCTCGCAGGTGAGCTGTTAGAGGGGAGAGCGCTGTTTGAAACTCACGACGTGCCGGACGGCAGCCTGGGCGTGTCCGTCCTGACCTCTGCCTGCATTCAGGGCTGTCTGGGATTTCCGTCACTCCAGATGAAGCAGCAGCTGTTTGCTAAGTGCATGGATGATTTCCTCCACATCTCTGCTTTAGCATTTAGAAACTGAGGCTTAAGTGGAAAGAAGTACTACCGTGATTATAGATGAGATTTTGAAGGCAGCACGAACATTTCACATTAAATTTAAGTTTATATGAAATTATGATACAATACTATCTTATGCGTAACAAATGTATTTTCATCTTTGAAAAGAGTTGAGAGTGGAGCAGAATTTCCTCAAAGAAAAGCGAAAGTCTGTCTTTAGCATAAGTGTTGACTGCTGGTTGGTCAGCACGGAAGTGGCCACTGCAGTCACTGCACGATGAAACACAGAAATGATCGGCAGCATGCTTCCTCATTTTGTTTTGTTTTTTCAGACAGCAGCTTCCACAGGAAGTGTGAATCAAACATGTGTCAGGGCCTCACATGCATGTAGCACGGAAGTAGTAGAAAGAAGGATTTACTTCCCCCCTAATAATGACAAGAACCCCAGATTCGGCTGAAAAGTGAAGCTGAATCAAAAGCTCATTCCACCTCATAAAAGGGAAAATAAATTTTTAAAAATATTTTATGACAAAAGTGAAGTTGAAATGTGTAATATAACAAATTATATCTGGAAAATGACAAAGTCTTAGGCTTCACCTCAAAATGAGTTCTAGAAAAATCAAAATCCACCATCCAACTTCATTCACTCACAGACTCTGTTGTCTAGTTTTTAGCATATACCACAAATAACATACGGAAATTTTATATTGCACACAAAATCATGCTTTTCATATCATTGACTGTGGCATAAAATACACATATGCTTCCCTCAGTTATAATTTATTATTGTATTATACTTTATTACACATATAATTTATGTCTCAATGCAAATATTATAGATAAATTGAATGAAGAGAGGATTATGTAAATGAATCCAACTGTGGTTTTAGTAAGAAATTAAAACCCAAGCCATTCAGCTGTGAATTTCACTGGATAAATAAATGGTCAGCGTCATGGTGACAGACATGGATTTGGGGAACCACTGTCCAACTTTGGTATCTATATCCAACCTCCAAGGGGTAGTGAGGGGGAAATCGAACAGTGTATACGACTTACACTCGTGGTTCACACACCTGCAAAGGGACTTTCTGATGAGCAGCGTGCTGAATAAGTATTAATAGGTGGATGAGAAGATACAGAACGGCGCCTTCCGGAGGGAGCGCACTTTGACTATCATAGCCCTGCGGTACCTGCACAGTGCCATTCTTATATCCATTGGAGAAAATTCTTCTCAACTTTCATCTCCTTCCTTTTCTTCTTCCAGTTCACCAGCCATAGTTAAAACCGGAAAAGCTGCTTTATGATGTACAGTAGAGAATTTCTTTTGTGTGAAGTATTTGAAAACAACTGAAATTCAGTAGATTTTAGAAACCTGCTACCTTAGGCATCACCACACACGGAGTAACTCACTTTTTTTGGTGGAGTTATTGTGTACACTCTTTGTGTATTTGAGCTCATTGGAACGAAATAAAATGTGTGCGTTAGTTATTCACGGTTACAAAACAAGTCACCCCAACATGCAGTCATCTGGAACTGCAGCCCTCGGTTATCTCGTGATCCCTGTGGTCCGGTAACCTGGGTCCTTCACAGGTTTTCACAGGACCGAGTCGCAGTCTCACCCAGAGGCACAGTGCCTGTGGGCAGCACTCAGCTCTTCTTAGGGTGCTGACCAGGGGCCCAAGTCCTCTGACCCAGGTCTTGGAGGGGCCCCCTCAGCTCTCTGCACGGTGGTGTCCTCTGCACCCCAAAGTGTGCTAACCGTGCAAAGAGCAGAGCTGGGCAGCAGCCGCAGGCCACAGGCGCTTCACACCGAGTCACGGAAGAGACGACCGGGCACTGCCATGGGCAGTGGCGGGTACCCGAGGCCTTGCCCGTTGTACAAGACCAGGCAGCAGGCCGTGAGCAGCGCGGGGGCTGCCGGGCTGTGGGTGCAGCAGAGGACCCGGAGAGGCGTCCGCAGGTCCCCGTGCTGTGCTCAGGACCGTGGACTCTGGAGCTTTTCAGAAGCAACTACTCATGGGGTGATTTTAAATTTCACATCGCTGCTCATACTGGTTTAAGCTGTTTCACAATATAAAGTTTGGGTGAAATAAACACATGTATAGGAGGGAAGTGTGTGAAAGCAGCTGCAGGAAAATCTGCCATTGCTCCTGCTCAAACCTAGGAAATTAAAGTCGAGTGACCCTTAACTATGTTCCCTGGAAACTGAGTAGACACATTCAATAAACTTAGGTCAAAAAGTGTAAGATTGGATAGCTATTTGTTCCTCTTCACCACTGTTTCTTTAAGGCCTTCCGATTTTGCCTTTTTCATGTTTGTAGAATTTCTTTTCTTGTTTCTTTTGTAAGCAGGCTATAGTGTAACCAGTTAATTCACTGACTCTATTACTCAATATTTTTAAATCCTAATTTTGGTGACATTCTGGGCTCAGTTTTCATGTAGCAGTAATGAAGTTGGAATTAACCATCAAGAGCTTTTAAACCTTACTTTCCAGGTAACAGCTAAGGATAATTTGCGAATGCTTTGGGCCTCTAGACACGGAAAATAATGTATTTCTATCTTTGGAAACTAAAAATGGTAGTTGTAGTAAAATTCTTAAAGTTTTCCTAAAGCAAATTTCCTAAAGAATTATAAATATATGGTGAATCTCATACAATCATCTTTCATACTGAAAACTGACAATTTTTTTCTTTTTCTGGACAACTCACCCTCTTTACTCATTCCAGTCTCTTTCTTGCTTTCCCTAGATTCTTGTTTTCTTCTTTTCTAAAATAATTATAATGTGATTTTCTTCCTGTTCATTTATCTATTTGTGGACCTTACTTTTATCATTGTTTTTAATAAAAATGAATTGACCTCCAGGTCTTTCTTTGTGTTAAAGTAGTATAAGGGAATTGACTTTTTAAATTAAAGTTATTGAAGTGTTTTGTATTTTTTAATTGGTATGCAAAGCCAATTACGAAAGTCTTTGCCTTGGAGGAACTCCCGAAGGGCCCACTGAAAGAAACCATTGAGGATTTGTAGAAACCGCAGATTTTCTCGCAGCGAGGATGCGGCCGGAGCCCTGTGACAGGTGTCGTGAGCACTGTGCAGTCTTCCCGTCACACTGCGCCCCTCTCTCCTCCCTCTGGCTCCGTCTCATAATTTCATCCACCTTCTTTGCTTACTGAGAACATTAGAGATTTACATGTAGTTATTAATCTTTTTTTTCCTTATTTAATCATTTTAGCCCCTGCTCAGTAGCATTTGTTATTTTTGTTTTGAGTCTGCTTTGTAGTTTTCTGATTTATGGAGCAATCTATTATCTGTGTGTCAGATGCCTTATGTTTGAGTTATTTTTCAGGGTGAAATATTCTTCACTATCTCTGGAGCCATTCAACAGTCACCTACTTTTATCTATTTTTCCTTTTCACTGTAATTTTTAGCATGCCTCAGCATACAAACACAGCTTCATGGGCACACGTACGCGGAGTGTGTGGCTTGAGTGTACTCTGGCAGACACACTTTAGCACGCTTGCGAAGTGTTCACTGTGCGCTCGCAGTGTCCACTGTGATGGGGTCTGTGTAACGGCTCCAGCACTGTGAGACTGAACTGTCACAGGTCTGCCCTGGCCAGGTAGTAGCGCCCCGCTCTGGGTGGCTGTAGCCAATGGATGTGTAACTCAGCACTCTGAGGGGAAGAGCCAGACCCTCCAGGCAGTGCACGGTCCCAACCTGCAGGCTGTGGCTTGTGTGGGAAGAGAAACGGAAGGAGTGGATCCATTTCTAAAGGGCGGGTCATCTTCACGGCTGTCCTCAGACACAAAGTGGCCAGTTTCTTCCGCCTTCCAATGCATTCGCCCCAGTGACCCTCCAGGGAGCCCCAGGCCCTTTGACCCTGGTCTGGTTCTGTGTCCTTGGTCCCTCTTGCTCTGTGGGTTCGGTCTCCTTGGACCGAGCAGCTCCTGGATCCTCAGCTCTGCAGCGTGGACTCCTCTCTTGTGCGCCTCTGAGCTCCCCACACCTATCCCTGTGCTGTCCCACACATGTCCCTACTGAGCCTGCTCCCGCACACCTAACACACATCCGTGCAAACATAGATGTAAACGTGTGCATGCACAGACATGTACACACACACACAAGAAGAAACACAGGTGTACACATGTCAATGTTTTCAATGCAGCGTCTCCTGGTTTGCCTTAACAATTTTTTTACCAAAATTCCACATTGCACTGTTTAAATAATTTTAATTTTGCTAGATGCTTAACTTCCAGAAGAATAAGCCATCTTCTCTTCCTTTCATATAAAAGCTCAGGATTTTATGTTTTTGCATAGAAGTTCATGATTTTGTGCCAATAACTATGGCTTGAAGTACACGGCACTTTTTATTGGCCAAGTCGAGTTTCTGAGGTTGCTGACACAGTGGAAAGACTGAGCCTGCAGTAGCGCACACGGGTGGGGGTGGCCTAGCAATGCCGGTTGAGCACTGCTTCCAGGAGAAGAGGGGAAGGGATGCGGCAGAAGGACGGGGATGTCACGTCTCTTGCGACCTAGCTTGCGATTTCCTTTATGCACATCATTCATTAGATGGTGAACGCTGCCCCAAACAATGGGACACACTGAAAATTCCCAGTATGTTCACTTCCACAGCTGCACCACTGCTGCCCCTGTTGGGGATTTTCAAGACCCACCTAAGTTTTCTATTCTGTTGTTTTAGGCAACATTCACTTTTTTTTTTTTTTTTTTTTTTTTTTTTTTTTTTTTTTTTTTTTTGGGGGTGAGGAACCACTGAGGTAAGTGCCCAGCCCAACATTCACTATTTTAATGGAACGATTTTGTATTTACGAAATATGAAGCTAGATGATAGCAAGCAATTCTCCTTCACCTGACCACTTACTTCTGTTTTTCGCTGCTTTGAGCAGATTTGTGAAATTTACATATGACCATAATACCTCTAAGATTGCAGCAAACCTTTCACTTTTATTGTATATTTGAAAACATCCTGAGTTACCTAGAGGGAAGTATGTTAGAGCAGTAACATAAACTGAGTTTAAAATTCCATCAAGAAATAATACACACCAAAATTGAGAGTGGTGTGGAAAGCACACACTTGCCCAAAGTATCACACCATGCCTGTGAGCAGGAAGACTTGGAAAAGGTGTGTCTGACGTCACCACAGCCTCCCAGTGACAGAACAAGCGTGTTCTGCCTCCTGCATATTGATTTCAAGTAGTCAGTTAGTAAAGGGATGGTAGGACAACTCAGCCAGCAGTGAACCTCAGGGTTCCGATGTCATACAATCCAGCAAAGATTTAATTTCCGTACAAGTTAGATGTGATTTTTATTTAAAGTAAGCAATAAGTGTAGATTAAACAATTAAATTCTAGTTCCAGTTTTACCTTCCACTTGGACTTGTGAAATCTCATTTATCATTGTTTTACAATATGCGTTCAAATTTTTATGTAAGAGTGACTAGATGCATCCAAGCAAAAGTATGGACTAATTTTCACACTAGACACAAATTAAGTATTTTTTCATTTTTTTAATTTCTCTCTTTTTGAAAAGCGTTCGGTTCGTTCACTGCACAGCTGTTCTCGCTGTCTCACCTGGGAGTGTAGTGACACTGAAAGAGAGGACAAGAGGACAGGAAGAGGTGACCCAATTAAATGTAATTACCACCTCTGCGGCTTTCACAGCCCGTTCTCCTCCGCCCCTCCACAGTGATCTCCCCATGGATCCCATCTGAACCTGAAGGACTCGCAGAAACTCCTTCCCCTCGCTTCTCATCCCGCGTCTCGGTTTTGTAAATCAGTCAAGGAAGTAAAAACCTTTTCCCACTCATACAAATGTGCTTCCGGTGGGCAAGGTTCTTAATCACATCCAGGAGTGCAAGGGCCATGGCAGCAAATGACTGAATTTTCCGAAACAGTTGTTAGCATACATTGATCTAAATTTGTATGGCTGTGGAGAAGCCTGGAGATGGTCTCTAACACAAAAGTGCTGCAACATGGACCCAGAAGGATTAAAATTACTTTGAGTTGCTTCACAGATGATAAATAAACTGGTGGGTGAGGTGAGCAGGCCCCAGACAGGGAGGACTTCCTCTGACCACCACAGTTGTCTCTGACCCGGACGCTTGCTGACGTATGGTTTATTTGCTAGGGGAGCACACAGAGAAACAACAGATTAAATGGGCCCTAAGTTCACATCAGATCTCAACCCAGGTAAACGAGTCTTTAGTGAAGCACAGAGTCTTGATTATTTTTTCCCTCAGTAAGTGATAGGGTGGAGCACAGCTCCCAGTATTTTCCCAGCATTTTCCCAGTATTTTCCCAATACGATTGCATGAGCTAGACTGTTAAACCAAAAGTCATGTATGAAGGTTACATAAATCCTCTCGTAAAACTGACTTTCTTCATATAGCTAATGTTAGCTTCACTTTATGTTCTTGGCTTTCTGTTCTGTTTTTTCCTGAAAACAATAAAGAAAAAGACATCACTGGGTATTTATACCAAGAAGCTCTCACAGAGGAGATAGGATATTTTCTATTTTGGACAAGAATTTATAATAATGATTCAGGAAAACATACCAAAAGTGTAGCATGACTAATGAGTGACTAACAAGTTATTAATGAATTAATAATGGTAGTTATTAAGTTAGTTATTCAATAACTAAAAGATATTTGAATAAATTAGTTATTCAATGGCTAAAAGAAATAAGAGGAAAACATAAAAATATGGACAAAGTCCTTAATTCTATAACTTCTTGGAGAGATCTGATATCAGAAATAATTGAATGAATGTCAACCTCCTTAATTCTATTTCTTGAATTTGCTTTATGCAAAGTCCAACATCATTTTTCTTGCATATTTAAGAAGAAAAGAAAATACTACAAAGCATTTTAAGGTCTAAAGCAAAGCATATGGAGTGCATACCACTTAAAGAAATGTAAAAGAGTGATTTTTAAGATTTTCTTCTTGTTTACCAATTAAAAGCAGTTTTGCCAACGGAAGCATCTTCAGGCAGCTGAAGACGACCACATCCAAAGAAGCCTGAAGTTTTCTTTGATGCTCTCCACTGCTAGGAGCTGGACAATCCCGCTTCCTCCCTCACTGCTCCGCAATCTGGGAGGTGGAATTCTGAACATGAATTAATTTGTTCATCTGCAAATTGATGGTAGTTTTGTACAAAAAAATAAAAATAGATCGAATAGCCTCCTAATGGGTGCAGGCGTTCTGTGGTAATAACACTAACTACATGGTCTACATAAGTGAAATTTACAGTGTGTAAATTATATCTCAAGAAGGTTATTTTTAAAATGTAGTACACGGATCAAAGATGTGTGGACTTAATGTAAGGACTGTGTTAGTGCTGAGTGGCCGGGGCCAAGTGTGACAGGGTTAAGGAGACTCACCCGTGAGTCCAGGCCAGCGTCCCATTTGTTTGTTGTCGCCCCTAGAGGTCACTTCTGACTGTCACCTATGGATTAAAACTGATTTGAATCCATCAATTTATCAATAAACCACTACATTCTTAGCCATGACCAGATGATCCTAGCTGAATGGAAATTTCAATAGCAGTTTCAAAATTTGCAAAGAGAACAAGGAAAGATTAAATTAGGATACAACTCCAAAATTGTGATTTCTCTCTGTCCTGTGATGATTTGATGGTTTGGAGGGTAGGCATAAGAGACACGAAGTTTCTTTGATTCTATAAGTGAGTACTGAAAATGTGCAGAAGTGAGGTAGGAATAATTCCTAGTGGAGGACAAAGATGTGGTTTTAGTCTTAGTCGCATGATGATTAACAATGTGATTTTGGAAAGTGATTTCACTTAGCTGTTACACTGCAAATCTGTAAAGTCACGAATTCACCAGACGGACCATTTTCAAGCCTGCTTTTTCTGTGAAATCCTGTCATAACCATGAAAGTGCTCCTGTGAGACCTTTCTTCAAGAGCGATCTTTCTCCGAGGAATTTAGCTGCCCTCAGGCTCCAACTCCCCCACCTTAGAAGCTGCTGTGGGTCTATTTCGGGCCACTCTCTTCCCCGGGGAGTCATCACTATGAGATCTGCACCTGACGTGGACTCTCTCCCGGGGGATCACTCTTCTCTCTGAGGCGCAAGATCCCCTGGTGGTACTTCTGAGGTACTACAGCGAGTACTTAACGCAGTGAAATTTGAGGCTCTTCCCACTCCATACTTTTTCTTCCCTCTCTGAACTAATCGCTATCAAATCATTATTGCAGCATGGAGCCAGAAAAAATGATCTCGCAGGCCTTCGCTTGCAGAAGGAAAAGCCAGCTAGTAGCTCTGACACCCGCAGGCGAGTTGACAGAGAAACTGCCTCTCAAGGTCATCGCTTGCCAGGCTGTCTCGCAGGGAAGTTCGTGCAGCCCTGCTCCTGTCAGGGTAGGTCTGACCTGGCCCCTCTCAAGGTATCTGACTTTCTGTTAGCCTGAACAGCTGAGTGAGATGCTCCGCTCAACCTTCCCCTGGACTTCCCTTGAGACAGGACTTGCATTGTGGTTTCACGGTCTGCTTTCTTTCATAGGACACTCCTTCCATGAAATCCTGATATTTTGATCTCATTCTGGTATCTGCTTCTTGGAGGACTCAGTCTTTCACGTTCCACCTATTCCTTCTCCTTTTCACCTGTGTCCTTCCCAGGTATTTCCCACAACCAAGATCTTACACCATCTTGGTACCTGTTTTCTAGAGATGCGGAAGTGACGCCATGTCTTCTCTGAATGGAACTCAACCGGAAGTGAAGTTCTGGGATTCTCACGCGGGTCAGGGTTTGTAGCAAGTTCCCAGATCCTCCTCCATGTCACACCCACTCCCGCACCACCTTCATGGGCCTCTCAGGAGCATCGTGGAGGATGGGTTCAGGGTGTGCAGTACATGCTACTAAAGGGCTTGAATCAGATGTTCTTAAGCTACTAAATGCTACTATTTGGTAACATCTAAACAATTTAAGTAGGGTCCATAAAAGGGTGCACTCCCCCAAATCAGAAATTTTACATTAAAGCATCCCGCCTCATGTAGGAAAAAACAACCCTTTCTGAATTATCACAGTGGTTTTTATTTGAATAAAATTGATTTTCCTTCTCCAAAACTTCAAATTTCAACTGAGCTTAGAGAAGTGGGTGTCTGTTGTCCTATGCCTCTCAACAATGCCTCCTCAGGGATGGAAAATAGAGTATCATTGGCTCTATGACGGACAGAGCGGCAGCAGAACAATCTGATGTCTTTCCACAGTGCAAATCTAACTGCTTGTGCACTAACTAGAAAGAATCACCAGGAGAAACCCATCAACATTAAGGCCTCTTCCTGTGAGACAGCGGGAGCCTTCCATCAGAAAACATGGGTAGGAGCCTTCGTGGTGTGGATCCGGAAACTGCCAATCTATCGAAGTATCAGTTTTTAGTTTTACATTAAGTATCAAAAGCACCCAGAGTTTTCACATTATTATGTGAAGAGTAACTATAATAAGAAGGTAATAAGAAGAAATATAATTTTAAATATTAACAGTTATTTTTAAAATTATCTTTAAGGAAGAACTCTTCATATCTTCAAGTTTGTGCTTCATAATCCCTTATCAAATTTCTAACAGGATCATAAGCTATACATAAGGGCTAAGAATGAGATTCAGAGACATGAGGTGTCTTATCAGTAGAATAAAAAGTTACATGAAGTAATAGTTTATTTTGTCCACAGGAGAGAATATTGAATTAAATTTAATTTCCAAAATCAGTGACATTTGTTATGTCAAACGGCACATGATATGCATTTCTTTTCCTCTTTTAATTGACAGTTTACTATTTTGTTTAATTTCCTTTCTTTGTTGCATTTTGTACCCTCTGAACTTTGTTTATTATTTCTAATTGCCTGTGTTTGGAATATTAGGTAGCTTTGTAAAGAACTACATGATATATAGGAGGAGGAATAAGTTACCTAGTAAGTGTGAACATCGCTCCTCAGAGTCAGCTTTAGATAGATCCTGTTCGGCGGTGGCAGAGCAGAGCCCCTTGCCCCTGACGGTCGTCTCTGCTTGTTCACATTTCAGGGAAAGGTTGCCCAGCCTGGGCCCTCCCTCAGCACTTTCCTTAGGACAAGGAAAGCGGAGGTACTGTTGTTTGCACACCCTTGGTGTGTTGTGTCAGAATGTGTGTGCAAATGTGCTTGTGTTTGAACACGTGTGTGGTGGGGACACATCGGCAGCAGGGAAGAGGCAGAACAGTGTGCACAGAAAGGATACAGCAAAGCTGTTGGGATAGCTATGTAAAGAAACAGTCCCAAAGAGGACAGCGTTCCAGTGTAATCTTCAGAGATCTGAGCAAAATCAGCAGCGTGATTAAGCGCAACACTGCCCAGCTCTCAGCCTGCACGGCAAGGGGCAGCGTGAGTCTCACCAGTGTCGCTGTCCACGGAGCTCCTGCTGGTTTCCTCTGAGGCGCGGCCTGGTGTGCAGGCTGCTCAGTCCATTCACGTAGACGGCATGAGAAGCCGTGTTCCCTGGGCTCCCACGCGTCACCTTCCTGGGCCATTAGAAAGCTAAACATGGTTACACCCGTGAGCTGTCGGCAGCTCCACAGGCATTCAAAACTTTCCAGGAAAGGTTCTTTCCCTGATTCAAGCTGTGCACGCAGTGGCTTTTATGTGTAACAGCAATCATTATGCTTTCCGTGCAAGTCAGCTAGCTATGGAGTGTTTTGCATTGGATTCCGGCTGGGTTAGAAAATTTTATTCTTATTAGTCTTCCTTTTTCTCAGTATTTTACTTAGGTAGCCCAGGTGTTTACATTTCATCACCAACACAGACACAGTTACACCTCCACCACGATAGGTTTGTGACTGCAGGTGTTGTTTTGTGGGCAGAATTAAATTTGCTTCCCCTACCATTAATTCATCACAAATGCGCTCCAATTTCTTCTGCGTTTTCATCTATTACCTCTGCAAACAGACTTCAAAATATTTGAAAAGCAGTCATTTATCTGAAATCTCTTTGTATTTCCCAACTCTTTGAGACTTTTTCTGTTGCTGTTGACTCTTGATAAGGTTTCACAATATAAATTTTCTCAAGTTCCAACATGTTTTTTCTGGGCAAACATTGTGTTCTTTGCTTATGAGTACATGTGGGATATATATACTGATAAAATAATATTATCATCTTTGATAATACTTCAAGTCAAATAACACAAACCTTAGACATGAGGGTGAATTATTTGTATGTCAAAATTTTCCAAATAAAAGCATTATATGTACATTAAAATGATTGATCATCTAGATAAAAGCCCGACTGGAAACATAAAATAGAATGAAGCTATTCAGTCTGCCAGCTGCACTTTCTTCATTAATCTTACCCCGAAGTTTTTCGATTTACAGTCGGATTTAGAATGTCAAGAAACATGAGTAACAAAAGACACTAAGTGATTGTCTTAAAAAAAACATCTCTACTGATTTTTATTTCCATATTGCTTATTAATTCAACCAATATGTATGGAGTACATGACAATTTATAAGTGCGTGGCTATCACAATGGGAAATATCCTTAAATTGGGATTTGCATTACATTCCTGTGTGTGCGTGTGTTTCTGCATTGGGCATCAGCCAGTAAATGAATATGTGAGATCTCAAAAAGTGTTTGAAAAGGTAGAATAAAAATAAAGTAAGTGAAGGGGTAAAGTGTGAGGAAGACAGGGTGGTCCTGAGAATGGCTGGGGCCGGACTTTACGATGAGTCTGTTCTTGAAGGAGACGCGCATGAGGCATATGGGCAACGGTCCAAGGGACGAAGCTGCCAAGAGAGAAGGCCCTGCTTGGAGTGACTGCAGCAGCAGTCACCTGGGATTATTCGCAGGTACAGACGGGACCAGGGAAAACACTGCTGAAGACACAGTTGGAAATTTAGCGAAGGGACTGATTTTAGGGTTTTGCGTGACAAGAAAGAATTTCAGGTTACATCTGAGAGTGATCAGCCTCTGACAAGTAGGAGGGGGCCTGGACATGATCTGATTCATGCAATGCATATACTGGCTATAGAATGTCATAAATAGCCACTGATAAAACAGTTTCTACTGTTACAGCCAACTCTGCAGTTACTTAAAGTATTAAATATATGTTCTTGGCTTCAAAACAATCACATGCATAAGGCAGTCACATCTGGGACTTTGAATCTTAGGAATGGACCCCCAAATCCAAAGAGAGTTAATCCGTTAGTGCATGGCTGTGTAGTGGTGCTGACACTGAGACAGAGAACCTCAGGAACCAAGAGAGTTCTGAGCAGGCAGCAAGGTGATCCCCGGCCAGCCCAGGCTGAAAGTATAGCGGACACTAGCCATTTTTACTAGCACTCTTCCTTTGGTTTTTTGTTTGTTTGTTTGTTTGTCTTTTCGCAAACAAAAAGCTCCAAAGCAGGTGAAAAGCCAATAAAATTCTGGGAGAGAGTGGGGACTCCTGGTGTATCTGTTGAAAGAAAAGAAATCTAAACACCATCGTTATCCCTTAGCTTCAGAACTGTTCGCTTTTGGGCTGACAGTTGAGTCAGTGGGTACTGTTTTCAAAAACCCCAACACTTGGGCTGGCCCCACATGGGTGACAGCAGGAGTTCTGCAACCAATGGGGCCTGGGATCAATATCTTCAAGACTCTCCAAGTCCCTGGTGGAACCAGAGAACATCCAGGATTAAAACCATGCCAGTAGCTTAGTGTTGCCTGGTGGGTGATTTGCTGGGCCAGGTATCCACCTGAACATGTATGTGTACACGTGTGTGTTTATACAGAACATACACATGTGCACGTGTGTATATGTACACAACGGAGTTCTTATCTGAAGGCAGTAGGGATCGTGTGCCTGGAAGTATTTTGCGGGGATTTTGTTTCAATATGCGCATCTAAGCCTCTCTGTGGCCTGTGACACTCCAGCATTATAAAGTGCTTCAGTTTCAAGTTACCACAGAGAAGAATCCACTTACAGTTGTTTAAATTCTGTAGTAGATTTGCAAAATCCCTCCGTGGCATCTGACTAGAAGTTATTATTAAATAACTGCATTAAAATCAAGATTGCGTAGGTTCGTTTAATTTATTCTTTATTAATAAAACAGCATCGCTTCTCAAAAGTTCGACTTCAGCAGCATGGAACTCCTGCTGTTGCAATTTCATTCTCACTCGCCTTGGACGCTGAGCTCAGAGTCTTCTTGCCGAACATGCTGTTTCCCATCCTACTGTTCTACAGCCTTTGCTGCTGTTCACAGTGACCAGGCCTGTGTCACTCACATGGCTCCTTTGTCAGCCATAATTTCTCCTCTATTTGTCACTTCTTCTAGGATTTTTCAGCCAATTCTCAAAAAGCTTTCCACTTGTCTTTATTCTTCCTGTCATTTTTCTGGAAAAATAATTCCTTTATTCTCTCCCAGCTCCTTGCACTAATTGCTGTGAATGCAGCCAGACTGAAAAGACCCTAAGAAACGGGCCATACGACTCACTATTATTTTATTTTCCCTTAGGGCAATGCATGTTCTTTAGTGTGAGGTAGGAAACCAAATATGCCTTCAATTTTCTCTGTGTAAATAAAGTATGGTGACAGTCATTAAGGACCTTGAATACAGGAATATGGCTTGCTGCATAAGAAGACCTAGAGTCATTTGCTTCCAGATTTAGCTGGCACTAATCTTTAAATCCTTTCACAAGGCAAGGATGACTTTTAAGCAGTTTCATTCCTTGCCTTTCTCCTTGTTCTTCCAGCAAGATTCCAGCCGTGATTTCATGATACTGTTATCAGATCTGGACAGATTGTGCTAATTATTCTCCTGAGAGATGTCTGGCTTTGATCATGCAACAACAAAACCTGATCCTATTGAGATGATTTTAAAACTGATTTGATCACCCTCTTTCTTTGTCTTACCTGCTTGTCCCTGATAGCACATAGGGCTTATTGTGTGGGTAGGATTTGGGGACACATGAAAATGTTCCTTTTAACGATGTACAAATATGAACAGACCTTATCAGAGTTTATTCCCTAGAATTCAAATTCTTTTGCTCTTAGCTTCCTGGTCTTTTTACATTTGTGAGCTATGAAGAGTCTGCAACCAGCTCAATTTTATGGCTACTATTCTGACAAGCACAGCAAAGCTAAGACCCACTGCCTGAGTTATGTTTTAATCATTCTCTTTGGTGTTGTAACTCAGCACGTCCTCTTTCATTCACTCCAGTAGCTCTGTGAATATTTTGACACTTCCATATTATACGCAATCCTGAATATCTTAAAGAAATGAACTGTGTGTAACTGTGTGCGGCTTCCTGGTTGTGACACATCTGTTCTAGAGCTTGGGCTTTTTATTAGTAAATAATTATTACGAATTAATTATGTATGGGTTATGCTGATTTTGTAGTTCAGAGATTATATATTTTGAGGCAGGAGCAATCCACTTGCGGAAACCCCAAGGTCCTCTCACCAGACCGTCTGTGATCTTCCTTCCTCTGTCAGGCCAAGCGCCTGGATGCTGTCATACACCTTAGACCTGGGTTCCTTGATTGAATGTACATAAATCTACCTGAGGTTCATAGCCAAATGCAGATTCTGACAAACATGGTTGCAGCCTCCGGTTCTCTTATTTCTCTGTCCTCCCAGTGGTACCAAGGCTGGTTTTCAAAAACCTGAGCTTTGAAATAAAGAAGAACCACGGAAGTGGTTCAGAATCTAGATTCTGGTGCTCTATGCCTCATTTTCAAAGTCAGAATCCACACAGAAATCAAATTCTTTTTAAATTCCTCTATAAAAACTGATGAGCAGCAAAGTTATGCACAATGAAACAAAATATAAAGGGCTCTGCAAGCTTGGTGGCAAGGCTCAGTTCCTCAGGAACTGTTCTGCTATGGCTCTCCTCCTGGGCATGGGAAGAAGAGCATCAAATTTGCACTGTCTAGAATGAGCCTCTGCTTGAGAAGCCAGGGCTCAGGGCCTGGGATTTAGCTCAGTGGTTCTGTCACCTGGCTTGCAAGTACAAGGACCTGAGTGCGACCCCCGGTACCAAAAAAAAAAAAAAAAAAAAAAAAAAAAGAAGAAGAACTGGGCATGGTGGTACACATCTGTCATCCCAGGTCCTTGGGAGGCTGAGGCAGGAGGATCAACTTTCACCTAAGCCTGGACAACTTACTGAGAAGCCGGGGCTTCACCTGGAGGCACCTCCCCCAGCCATTGTTCTGTCCAAGCTGGGCCTGTCCTTCACTACGGAGGAGATGGGCCAAGCACGGTCAGCCCCAGGCAGGCTGTGACCTGGGCTGCTAGAGCAGGTGTGGGCCTGGCAGAGCTGCACACGGCTATCCCCCAGCACAATCCTACCACAAACAAACACTTCTCATAGCGCAGCGCGGGTCAGCACCTGTTGGACTCGAAACACCCCAGAGCTGAAAATTTACTTGTGATATTTTCCAAATAGCTCCTGTACTGGGATGAATACCTTTATACCCACATATTTCCTTATCTTCTCCTTTAAAATATATTCTCCACTTGATGGAATTATTTGAGCTTCTTATTACACATTCATATAGAATCACAAAGTTTGCACCTATTTATAATTCTAGCAGGAACATATAGGACTGTCTCTTTTATTTCACCCTTGCTAAATTAAGTCATCGATCTTTTTTAAGTCGTCAATTTAAATCATGCCATCAATTTTTAAACATCCCTTATGCAGCAGGAAAACCTGTGAGACTCAGTGTGCATGTCCTTCTGTGGAGGTGGGGACGGCATGACTAGGGGAGAAGGCACTGTTTGCTCGGCACTTACCGAGCCTTGAGTCAGCTCACACTTGGCTTTGGCAGCGGACAGCTGGGGAGGCTGTGGCCAGGTGCGCATGCCCAGCCGGTGCTGGTGTGAACAGGTGAGAGCACTTCTTCTGAGTGGTGAAGTTCTCCGGCTTAATCAGACGGAGGGAAGAGTGCCTCGGTGCTATTTAGACAGCGCACCGCTGATCTACCTCCATTTATGCAAGTCCTTTAGTTCTAACGCAATACGTCTGGGAGTGACATTTTCAGGGTTCTTGTCTTATTTCCAAAAAACCCTTAAATATGGAAGTTTAGTGGAACAGATTACAAGCTCTCCCGAGGCAGTTGATTCTGCTCCTGAGTCCCCCCGCTGTGGGGTAACCTGTGTCCAGTGTAGTGACCCAGCCCTGGGTCCCACTGGTCTGTGCCGGCCCCAGCGTTCCAAACGCACTCAGAGCTGGTCAGGGGGGCACACCTGGCACATGTGGGAGCGTCAGATGAACCTCCCGGCCCAAGGAACAACAGCCACCTGCCTCTCGCAGTGGAGGCCTTGACTGCATGCGTCACTGTGGGCTCAGCGCCTCGGTGGCTGGGTGCCAATCCTGGCTTTTAGTTGCGCTGTTACTCTGTGCCCAGCTGGGAACGCTTTTCACCTTCGGGACCCAGGACGTCTCAACTTTGTGCTATTCACATCTGGGGCCAGTTGTAGTCGTTTGTTTTGTTTTTGTGTTTTTGGTTTTCTTGGCATGGGCTGCTTGGTTTTTCCAAGAAGCACCCCTGGCTTCTCACCGTCATTTGCTAGTAGCACTCTGCACTCGTGAAAGTCAGAAATGTTTGGAGACCTTGCTGGTCGGGCGGGTGGATCATCTCCAACTGCCGTGGGCCCGCAGAGCAGAACAAATGGAAGCAAAAATTCTCTAGCTAGGTCCCTCGGAGAGATGGTGCTTCCAGCTTGGTCCTAAGGCCCATACATTTTGCCATCAGATACATAGTGAGCAATAATATTCACTGATTTCAAATATCTGCTATTTCTTCATGAAGAACAGTGCCCGGTCTTGAAGGAGATCTGTAAAGTAGTCTTGCGGTTGTCCTTGAAAAGATCACCTTCAGCCCTAAAGTCTGTCAAAACTTTCTAGGAGGTTCAAGCATCAGGAATAAGAAAATGCTTGGTGGATTTTGGACCTGGTGGGGTGCTGTCACTGGACCCTAGTCTAGACTTCATTTAGTACTAAGTCCCCGCATCACCCCACCTCACAGTGATGCCACAGTGGCATCGGGACTGGGGTTTTCTGAATCAACTCAGAGTACACACCGGGTCCCCAGTCCCCATTTTCCTCTTCCGGAGAGCTACACATGGACAGGCGCGAGTCCACGGGAGAAGGCCACGGAGGGTCACGTTCCTGCACACCTTTCCAGTGAGAACTGTGCAGTCTCACCTCTCTCTCGGCCAATGGATTCCAGCCCTGGAGCCGTGTTGGGCCTGGGAGCCTGGCATGAAAACGTGATGTTTACTTGAGAGGCTGACTTCAGCTTCCTTATCATCTCTGTTTATCTCTTTCACTGTGTGGATTAGGCAATGTTCACGTTGGCCTCTGTGCTCTCCTGGGCTTCGACACACACTGTTCTATTTTTTCAATACTTGCCTGTGGGTCAGAATCACCAGCTGCCAGCCTGGGCTTGGCGCTCATGGTGCTAATTTATCCTGCCTGAACTCTGAATGCTACCAGCTGGTCACTCTCACCTCGGCACCCTTACTGCTTTCCGGGAGCCGTGTTTTGAATCAGCCTTTTTCCGTGGTGAGCCTGACCTTAGACAGCAGCCACCTCCCAGCTTTGTGGGGAGGCTGGCTTCCTCTTCCGCACATGGAGGTTTCTTCAATGCTGTGTCCTTTGGGCCTCACATGGAACGTGGCTGGTCGTAGGTTTCTCAGCCTTATTTGATGTGGTTGTTCCATGCAGCACACCTCCTTCAGATTTTTCACCTTAGGTCATCACTCCATCTGTACTTCCAAAGCCATCCTAGCCGAATGTGAGCATTGTATAATAATAATATTCTGCCAGGTTGAAGGATAGCATATTATGAGAGAATTCTTTCTTATCCAGCATTGGAGTCTCTTTATTACAGCCAGACAAACCTTCTGACTTTCGTATGACACCTTAAGCCTTCCAGTTCTTCTTTCTCTAAAACATCGATTCCTCCTCGAAATAACCATCTAACTTAGCAATCCTTAAAATCGCAGTTTTCTTTCTATGTCTCAAGAACTTGAGAAATTCCGTCTGGCCGTGATTCCCACAGGGATCTTGTCCCCATTTGCTTCAGTCAGATTTCTCAACCACATTGCTACAGCACTTCTAGACCTGAGTGTTTATTCACTGTCATGTGACGGGCAGGAGATCCAAGCCCCTGCTCTCTTGGTACCTCGTCCCAAAGTTCAGGTGTCCTGAAAATAAAATTTGAAATGGAGTTTGTACATAGGGTGGTTATTTGGGAACATGTTCTATGGGTCCACATATAAAGCCAAGAATTGGGCAGAGATTAAAAGAAAAAAGAATAGGGTCCTGCGTGGTGTTGCACACCTGTAATCCCAGCACTCGGGAGGCTGAGGCAGGAGTGCGTTTGAGACCAGACTGGCTACATAGTTCCAGGTCACTCTCAACTACATAGTGAGACCCTGTCTCAGAAAGAAAAAAAGAAAGAAAGAAAGAGAGAGAGAGAGAGAGAGAGAGAGAGAGAGAGAGAGAGAAAAGAAAAAGAATGGGTAGAGAAAGAAGTTGTGACACGAATACAGCTGCAGGAGTCAGGCAACTCCCCCGGGGCTCTAGCGCTGCCAGGAGTGCCCCGCAGTCACGTGAGCAGCGCTACCTTCTGATCACCCGGCCTCCTGCACCAACCTGCCCGCTCCTGGCTGCGCCCTGAGGTGCGCTGTCCCCTGAAAAGGAGCCTCAGTTTGGCTGAGGGACGACACGCAACCAAGGGCAGTTTCCAGGCTGGGGTGGGGCACAGGCTGGAGGGGAGACAGCCTCGGCTTCACGGGAAAACTGCCAGTGACACACAGAAAGTCCACGTTTCCTTTTATTTCCTTTGATCCACCATCACTCCCTCCGATCCGTACATTTAAATTAATAAATACTACTTTTATGGATAACATCTTAATAAACAATGACGAGGAACTCTACATTCCCATGGCTAGCGAATGAATACAATTTTTTAATTTACAAGGTTAAAACTGAATGAAGATTTTTTCCAAAGATTTCATATGAAGACAGTTTTAGAGCACTAATAAAATACACACCACGATCCTATAAAACACTACTTTCCCAGTACCCCACTTCTCACGGCAGTTGCTTCTTCTCTTCTGTACCTTCCTTCTGTTTTCAGCCCTGACCCTTCTTGGAACTTTCCAATGCCGCTGTGGGCTGAGTTCTCGCCTCGGTCCTCATCTGTTTCCCTGACCCTCTCTTTGCAATACAGCTGTGCTCTCTCCCAGATCCTGCAGCTCGGAGCCTCATTTCCTGGTCTACCTCAGCATCACGAGTTATAGGGACAATCTACCTTCAAGGGCAGACGTTGGACAGGAGAGATTCCTTACGTCCTCCAGTTTATCCACATATGGTAATTACAGCTCTCAAACTTTCTTCCCTGGTGGAAATGAAACTCCTTAGGGTTTTACTTCAAAGTAATCGAATGTTCTGATTGGAAGAAACAGCACAAATCAGAGTACATCTGTGTCAACATAACCTAAGGTTGTATCTTTTAAAAGAAGATTTAGCAGTAAAATTTCAAAACTTATCTCTCAGAAGATTTCAAACAACAGAATGTTTTAAACAAATATATGCCAAAAGTTAATGTTTTAATAAAAGTGTTATCAACACTTTATATAAAAAGTATCTACTTCACTGTGCATATAAATGTTTTAATTGAAGAGTGTGATAACTCAAAGTAGGGCCCCTTTCTGTAGGGCTATTGCAAAGTTAAGTGACATCACATCTTCTGGTGTTTCAGAGCTATTATCCACCCTCATTTCTGTTCCACTGGCCCAAGACAACCCAAGGCACATTCAGCCATCTGATCTTTGACAAAAGGGACAAAAATACTGGAGGAAAAGACAGCCTCTTTAATAAACAGTGCTGGGAAAACTGGCTATCCACATGCAAAAGCTTGAATCTATGTGCATATATCTCACCACATATTAAACTAAAATAAAAATGAACCAAGGAACTAAATGTTAAACCAGAAACATTTAATCTGCCAGAAGGTAAGCTTGGTAAAACTCCTGAAGTCATAGGCATAAGTAACGACTTTGTGAGCAGAATCCCATTGGCATAAGAAATAATATCAAAAATAAACAAATAGTATCCTATCAACTTAAAATTCTGCACCACAAAGGAAACCATTAACAAAGTGAAGACACAACCTACAGAATGGGAAAACTTTGGCAAACTTCCTCAGACAGAATACTAATGTCTAGAAATATTTTAAAAACTCGAAAAAATTAGACCCTGTAAAATAAAAGATCCAATCAAAAACAAGCAATTGAAAGGAGTAGACACTTCTCAGGGGAAGTACATAAATACATGAGAAGATATTCCCCATCTCTGGCAAAGCAAATTAAAACAACACTGAGATTCCATTTTACCCCAGAAACAATGACTACTATCAAGAAATTGAAGAACAAATGCTAGAGAAGCTGTAGGGGAAAAGTAGTCCTTCTACATTTTTGGTGGGATTGTAAATTAGTACAGCCACTACATAAATCAATATGGAGAGTTCTCAAAAGAAAAACTAACAGTCAAAACTCCACTGGACCCAGATATTCCTCTTTTACACATCTTCCCAAAAGTGTCAAAGACATCAGATCACAGTGATCATGTGCACCCATATTCATAGCAGCACAACTCACAATAGTTAAATTATGGAAGTGACTGATATGCTTACCAACAGATGGATAAAGAAAATGTGGTATGTATACACAATGGAGCATTACTCTGCCATAAAGAAGGATAAGTCTGAGTCATTCGTAGAAAAACTGATGCACTGGAGACCATAATGTTAATGCGATAAATCAGACACACAAGCTTAAGAACTGAATGGTTTTTCTTCAATGAGAAACCCAAAATATAAATAAAGACTAAATTAAAAGACACATAATAGGAAACAGGAGGGGCCGACAGACGGATGGAAGGAGAGGAAGGAAGAGGAGCAGAAGGGATGAAAACAGAACTAAGATGTGCTGTGTGCATGTGTCAAATTCCCGTGAGGAGTGAAAGAAATCATTACAGACCACAAAAATAAAAACAAAACATAAAAAACTCGAACAAAAGAAAAGAAGACGTTGGAGAACCAAATAAATAAAACCATGCTCTTTTTCAAGTTTTGAGTATCCAGTCTCTGCCTCGCGTGTGGTGTATTAAATAAAAACCCTAGGGTTATTAGGTTTTTAGCCTATCAGTGACCTCAGACATGTTCTAATCTGCAGCCAGACACTTCCAGGAGGGCTCAGCATTTTCCCCAGCATGGGCAAGGCCCTGGTCCCCTGGTCCCAGACAAGTTCAATGGCCGACTGCACATCCTCCCGGACCCCACTCAGCTGCTCAGCTCTGCCTTGGACTCCTGAGGCATTTCCTATTGAGGCTCATTTACAAATCCAAAGCCAGCTCTATTTAGAAGGGGAACCACTTGGGAGAAAAAGAAAAACTATACTGTTGAGGACTAATGCAAACACTGTGAAACTAAGCATACCCCGCCCCACTGAATTTCACCATAATTCTGCACAAGGCAAGGACTGCTTCCTACTTGATTTACTACATTTATACTAATTTGGGAAATAATATATGCTAAAATTATTATGATCAAATATGATGAAGACATTCACCTTGAAATAGGGTTAGATATTTGTTCCAAAGATAGTGAATACAAAGCTGAACAGGCTGAGTCAGAGTTAAATGACAACTTTCTGGGGCAAAACTTCTCCTTAAAATCTGTTAGGCAATTTCATGGAGGTGAATATTTCTCCAAACATGAAGTAATTGGGATAAGGTTAATAACATATTTTCTAAAATAAGTTACTGGATCTTTCACTTTTTACACAGCTTTGTATGATTCTACTCAACTCGTTCTACAAAAAAGAACTTCAGAAAATCATCAGATCCTTACAACTGTGCTACAAAGGAAGCCGCTTCTGGCAGTGTTTACCTCCCTCCCAGCCCGGGCTAAGCGGGGATCCGGCCTCTGCCCCAGGGAAGAGGAAACGCCAGGGCGGCCACACACAGGAACCTTCGCTTCAGGCCCCGTTCTTCTCCTGGACGTAAATCCACACCGCCCCACCACACACACAGACACACTCGGGCTATAGCTAGTGAAGACGGCTCACACAGAGCGAAGCTCTATTCTTTGCTCATTTGTACTTTTGTTTAACAGAACTGAAGTTTGGGCTGCTATCGTGTTTTCACAGCCATCTGCAGAGTACTCCTTGGTGATGACACAATCAACTTTAGGAGTATAAGTGCTGCGTCGAGATCAACTCTCGTGACTTCCTAGTGCAGCACTTTGGTCAGTGCCCCTGTGTGTCCTCATCGCCCAAGGGACAAGGAGCGGAGTCGCCAGACACCTGCAGCCCACACAGCTCATGGCAGCCAAAGCCAGAGCTCACCCCAGAATTTCCTTCCCAAAGTGCACGTGCTTTACCAATGTGTCAGTGCGAGAGTGAATTACGTAGGCAGAAATTGTTAATGTTTTTCAAATTCATATCCAAAACAGTCACACAGAGGGACCTCAGCTCTTCTGTCCCATTTCTCTGTTCATCCTGCGCAGCCATTCTCGGCCCCCGGCTCGTCCCTGTGAACCATGGCCTGCACCCTGCTGCCCAGGGAGTCAGCTCACTCTGCAACAGACAGCAAGATGGGGTACACAGAACTCTGGGGCTCTGTGCTTCACCCTCGTTTATACATCACAAGCTGTGCGAGTCCCTTCGCTCTCTGGGCCTCCATCTGGGGCGCTGGGCTTACTAAGGGAGACCAAACTCGGGATGAGCACTTAGCCAGCCAGCTGGTGAATGTCATTGCTCCTCTTGTTCTGTGCTTTTCCAGGCAGAAATGCTCACTCCATGGAGCGGTGCTCTTGAAATCCGACATCCCATGGTATTATGGTCAGTGACAGCACCTCACAGAAGCTCAGACAGTGAACGTTTGTTCTTCCCAGTGGTCTGGCTGTTTTTTCTTTCTTTTTAAAACCATGGTCATCCAACTGGACTCCTTCTTTCCCAGCTTTCAACCAATTCTACACATTAGCTATATTCCAATCTGGGTTTGAATTGCTATATCACAAACACAATAAAGTTTAAAGAAAACCATTTCCTATTCTGTGAATTTTGATTCAAGTTTCCTTTTTATCTCACTTCCCTGCTTTTCTTCCTTTATGTACACAGTGCTCCTGCGATATCAAAGGAACACTTATCTAGGTATATTTGACACCTCCAGGAATGGTGGCCATCATGCTGTTCTGTTGAGTCATAGCGCTTACTGTGGGCTCCATTAAAAGTTCCTTACCAGGCCTGCTCATTTCTCACATGACAATTGATCATGCTTTCATCTGGCTGTGTGTCAGTTAATGCTTACTAGAGAGACAGACATAACACAAGATATACAAATAGAGAAGACTTCACAACACTGGCTCACAAGGGCCCCCCACAGAGTCAGGTGTGGAAGAGCGCAGAGGGTCCGTCTGCACACTGCAGACCAAAGGATCTGGTCGAATGGTCTGGAGTTCACTGCAGCGTCCCATGTGAGTCCGTATGAGGAGGCCTCTGGGTCTGGAAGGCTGAAGGATCTGTGCCAGAAGATGAGAGTCTGAGTGGGAAGTGCTGGAGATGGCATCCAAGGTGAAGGTGAAGACTGGAGCTCCTCCAAGGGAACAGAAGCCGATCCCTCTGTCTTCACTTCCCCTTTCAACCATCCAGGTGATGAGCCCTAGGGTGCAGAAGTGCTGAACGAATGTAGTTGAGCTTCTCTTACTCAGGGTGACACAATCCACCGTCGTAGACTGCAGAGGCACCACTCAGTCTCCCAATAGTTCCAATCACCTCCCCTCATCGTTTCCAATTCATTGTGTATGTATTTGTGTCACCGTTTAGGGAGGAATTGCCAAGCGTACCCCTCTGCCTTAAGAATATTTTGTCATATAAAAGGTTCTCAATAAATATTTATCATAACCTCAAAATGTGTACTGAACACTTAATGATTCCTCAAGGACAGCTTGAAAAAGGTAGCAATGTTAGAAATACAGCAGGAAAACAAAAACTTAATATATACGTTGGAAAACCAGTTGGCATTCAACTTCTCAAAACAAATTTGGAAAAAAAATATAATATAAAGCAGATACTCAGTTGATGGAAGTAAGCTGGAAAATGCTATTGCCAAACCATATTTAAGAGTAATCAACTTCTCTAAATTTGAGCATGAGTCTGAAGCACGATCAGGTTAGCAAAAAAGAAAAGACCAGTGTTATTTTGAGTGAATTGAAAACAGAGTGTGAGGAAATTTGTATTTTTCTTCTGAAAACAGAATGACTTTCTTCCTTCTATTAAGTCAGTTTTGTGCCAAATCCTTAGCCACCACTTCAGATCTTTACTGATTCCTTCTGCCCCCACTGAGTTTATTATACCTGTTTGATTCCTGCATTGCTCCTCACGGTCTGCTAAGTGGTTCCTTGCTCACCTGCAGTGCTGTGACAAGGGGCATCAGAACCACAGCCTCCCTTACATTCACTGCGTGCTTACAGAGCTCACTGGATTTAAAGCCTTGACTAAAGGAACTAAGGGTAGAATTTCACTTACGTGAGCGACAGAATCAGTCAGTTTGTAAATTCATTAAGTACTTGTAAAGCAACAATGACAGGGAGCAGGAATGTCATAAAAAAGGAAAATCTCATTGCTGTCCAAATACGCTCACCAGGAAGCTGGGAAAGCAAACAGATGCGCACAGGGCCACAGGAGAACATTGCAGAATTGTGCAGAGTGTTGTACATTTGCGTACGTAGAGCTCATAGCCTAAACTATGTTCCAGAAAGATGTGCCTCAAAAAGTGATATTTAAGCATAGTCTTAAGATACATGCTAGAATTCGCTGGATAAGTAGAGCCATGGACACAGAGGACAGGTAGCTCTGGAAGGAGAGAAGTCTGGGTAGTGAGAACAATGTGTGTGTAAACTCGTAAGAGAATGAAACACATAAATAGAACCAAAAATCTACCATAACTGCAACCTGAACCCTAAGCCTGACCCTTACCTTAACTACAACAGAGACAAAGAAGCAACAGGACACTTAAGGCTAGAGGCACAATGTCATTTGATCTGAGCACCTCCACTTCCTGTCTTCTTCCCAAGGGTGAGTCTGTCAGTGGTCAGCAAAGGCCAGGCTGTCTCCCTGTGCACTGGGTCTCCCTGTATGAACCCTTGACTCCTATAAACACAAACTTCTCTTGGCTGACTCGTTATTTTATCCCCCCTGAATCATCATTCCCATAAAAATTTGAAAATATCCTGAGAGATAAAGTGTTTTAAAAATAAAAATCCATTCCCTACAGGTCCATTTTTTCTGCCTTATTTCGTGGCATAACTTCAAACCAATTTCATCCAGGAATCTGTTTCGACCTCCCCTCTGACTCTCCCCAGCCCACCTCCCTTCAGTGGAATGACACCGGGATTTATCTCCAGGATGCCTGATGGAGCAGCCAGCGCCCTTTCTGCACACCTTCCAGGGGACACTGGAGCACGCAAAAGCTTGTCCCTCGGTCCCGCGGTGTCTTGGACAGGCATCAGGGCCGAGTCTACCATGTTTCTGACCTTTGTACATACTCACCAAGCTCTGCAAAAGCTGCCACGGGAGCCTTTGTATCTGGTCTTTCAGGGCCAAAGGACAGTGGTGAGGGTCAAGCAGGATGACAGCTTTCTTGGAAAACTCTCTCTGATGTTCCTCTTTTAATCTTCAACTTCTAAATCCTTAAGACCCTAGAAATGCCTCAAGGTTTAATAGTTGTCTAATAGGTTTTTAAACACCTATCCTTGAAAGGAACAGTGGTCTCTCTTTGGAATGTATAATTTTGGTCTTAGTATATTAGACAAGCAGAGCTGAGAAAAATCCAATTTGAATGGAAAGTTTCTCATGCATGTTATGGACCAGACTTTTCCATTTGTAGGCTAGAATCAGCCTTCTTGAAATTATTGGAGCGAAATGTCTCATGGACTCTCTTCAGCTGTCATTCAATCACTAGGCTGTTGGTAGCTAGGACAGGGCCATTACACACTAGTGTTCAAGTGGGGTCATTGTTTTCCTTGCTTAATAATTAAGTATGAAATACAGATTTATAGAGAGCAGCTTGCTTGCCCCAACCCAAGCTCTTTACCCAACTAGACTAGAAACATACAGATGAGATATAAGACAAAAAAAAGCTGTCCTACTAAATCACACAGTGGATGGTTTCCAAAAACGGGGCTTAATGCTTTTCATATGTGTTTTTATTAATAGCACATCCTGATGTGTGTTGCACTATAATTTACCATTCCTCTGATAATAGAAACATACACAATGAATCATGTAGCAAGATGTATAGTTCATATGTAAAAACATATTTACTTTGCATTTTAGAAATCAGCCTTATTTTTAAAACATACTAGTTTGCCACTTTTATAATACAAAATAACTAGAAAAATTATTAACTTTCCCGCTAAAATTACAGAATTTCAGTGTTTTTATAGCTTGCAAGATACACTATCTCACAATCTTTACATATATATAACAACATACCACATTAGAAATGTGCTGTATCTGCCTTTTATGGTTTTTCAGTAATAGTTTTTGTAAAAGTTTATCAAATCTTATTGTAAGCCTAGGGTGTGTCATGTCAATAAGAATTAATAGTTATTACTGACCAAACTGTAGATATGATAGTGGGAGCATGACTGATAGTTTCCATGACTACATAGTTACATTTCTATTATATAATGTTGTCAATCCATTGTCGATTAAAAGGTAACAGAAGTTACCATTCACACTTTCCATTGTTAATCAAAGATACATTGAGCTATTTGTAGCTTAAGTGCTTGTGGTGAATGGATCACTTTATTTCTGTGCCAACCTCACAGTTGCACAGCTGCATGTCGTCACACCAGTACCTCCCCGACACGCCCGGGGCAGACACGTCCTGCCTATCAACGAACCCAGCCATACGGCAGAACAGCCTGAAGGGAAGGGCCCGACACACATGAGCTGCCACTGCCTTTCCGGGACGAATTCGGAGGAAAATAAGAAACACCTTGAGGGTCATATGGAGGAGGGTGTTAGAGACAGAAGAAGCAGGAGTGAATATGTCTGCTGCATCTTGTAACACATCTCAGCTACACACTCTGCAGCTAACTAGTCAAACATCTAAGACCCACATGAGCATCAGGCTCTGTCTCGCAAGGCTCTTCCACTCTGCTACATCTTTTTCACGTCCTTCTGTTGACTCTAGCGGACATTTTCTCTTTATTCTTGGATCTTAATGCTGTGAAAAGGAAAACAGTTACTTTGTATAAAAATAAGTTTAATTAGGTACCATAAGCAGTGTAATAAGACAAGCAAACAAAATCATACCAAATATTTCCTCCAGGCAGGTCTGTATGTAAGATAAAATGTTGTTAACACCTAGTAATTCATAAAAAAGTAGTATCTCCTATATAGATATTATTGATAAGTAAGCAAATCAGATCTTTAAGGACGCAAAGTCAATGAATAGAGTTGAGGAAAGAGAGCACTTAATCCCTCCCAGTCACTCATTTTCTAGTTGGTCCTACAGGAAAGAAACTTTGTTTTGATTTTTTTAGTTTAGAACACATGTAGAAAACATGAGATTTTGGAATTCCTAGCTGAACCCTAACCTTTAGGTGTTTATCTTTGTTTATTCTTGGCAAAATGGAATCCTAGTTTAAAGATATAAAGGCTTAAATGGGCTATTAAAATATTATCAAACTTCAAAGAGCTCTTAAAGTGAACATTTGCACAATTTGAGTAGAAATGAATGAAACCATGTGTGTTAACTTTCCTTAGAGTTACACACGCAGACAGAAATTAGGGAAGTATACATGAGAAGAATTCTAGTTTCCAGTCTCATCCTGCGCCGATAATAATGTCATGTCTTTACTTAATTTGGAACTTAAGTATATTGAAAACAGAAAAACAGCACACAGCAATAGACTCGGGGGATCTTACTTTATTTTCTCTCCATGTCACCTAAAATTATTTATTGACTTTGTGACTGCACATGGCAATATACCATAAAATGCCACTGATTCAGCTCCGGCCTCTTCTAAGAGCTTACAATAATTTATAGACATGGTGATATGAGTTCCTTCGCTCACCTTGAAACATTTACAAGAGCTTGTGCTGAGGAGCAAGGGCACTGGGAGGAGCACTGGGGGCTCTTTTCTGTCACATCTGGAAGTGAAATCCAAACTTATGTGCGGTTTCATTTTCAAATGATGAGGACAGTGGTTTGGCAAGCTCGGGTTGGCGGACGTTCCGAGTACCTGGTATCACTAATCGAATCAATGCACCGCACAGTTCCCGAGTCTCAGCTATTGCACTGTACAGCTAACAGAGGTTGCCCAAAATGGCAAAGAGGGAGAACTCTGTTTTTAGGAGGCATCTTATAAAGCATGGAATCTTGGAAAGAAACCAAAAATTAATTGTATTTTTTACTCAGTTCACTTGCAGCTCTCCACATGAAGACAAAGCACAGAAAATATCAAAAAGCATCAAACATAGCAGAAAACACTTCCAGAAAAGCTCAGGAAAGTGAGGTAAAAGATGCATGTGGCCCTTCATGTTTCCTTTATTCATGTGTTATGCATGTACATGTACGTGTTACATATGTGTGCACTTAATGTTCTTCCTTTTCCTGTGCACTCTGTGTTACACTCATCACGAATCACATGGCTGGCTGCTTTCTGAGTGGTGACCAGGAGTACATTCCAGACTTCTGTGACCCCTGTGACTTTGATCATAGCAACTAAAACTCAGCAAGATGTACTTGCGCCCTTTCAGAAGCATAAAAGTATTATGTAAATGTAAAACCTCCTACCTCAAATAAAATTGTATAATCGGCTTAGTCATCTTGGGCTGCTACTGCAAATACCATTGGCTAGGTGACTAACAGGAAGTTCTTCCTTCCCACACTTCTGGAAGCCGGAAATGCCAGGGTGGGTTTTGCTTTCCAGATTGTAGAAGGACCCCTTGCTGTATCCGAGGATGTATCTCTCTGTCTCTTGTAATAAGTACACTAATCCCACTTCTAGGCTCTTCACTCTCTCCAGAGGGACCCCTCCGAATACCACCATCTAATGACTGGGCTTCTGCAGATGAATCCTAGAGAAACATGAGTATTCAGCCCATGCCAGTAAGGAAAGAAGAAGAAAGCTACTACAGATCTCCACTAATTTTGTGTATATGTTTTTATTTAATCATTTTATGCAATATCCATCTTTGCAGCGTGAAATATATGTGACTGTATACTACATAGTTTTGCATTGTAAAATTAAACAATTTGGTGTAAGTATAGTCAGGAGGGGGGAGTACAATCCGACAAAGAACAGTGGGACCACATTAGCTTCGCAGCTACAAAAATACTTCCTAATTACAAAATTATAAGTAACACGCTCAGCGACATGGAAATAGAGAGCAATGGAAAATTTAGAAAGTCCAGGATATAGACTAAGGCGCTTAATGTTATGCAGTATAATGAGGAAATGGCCAGCTGTGTGCAAAAACAACAACGTGGATCCATGCCACCCTTTGTGAATGACACATACACATCTATCACAAATAGGTGAATCTTCTGAGCCACTGCTGAGCATTCAATGTCTTTCTCCTAGGCTTCCATGGGTTGTGAGGCCATGCTGTGGCTGCTTGCCAGCCGTTATGTATAATGTTTTCTTTTTTTGTTGTTCTTGTTGTTGTTTTTTTGTTTGTTGGTACTGGGGATCGAACTCGGGTCCTTGAGCTTGAGAGGCATGTGCTAGAACCACTAAGCTAAATCCCCAGCCCTGTATAATTTCTTAAAGAGCCTTTTTCTATCTCGAGGAAATCGGTACAACAGTGAGAATGTTCCAGCAGTACTGAGTTTTCACTTCCTCAACACCAAAACCAAGTTATTTGGGACCAAAAGCTCACTCAAGCAAATGTGCTACCAAATGATTCCCATTTGAGCTGCTTTCCATAATAACATGCATGAACCACTTTAGGAGCGTTAATGCTAGCGAGGGAAAAGAGCTAAAAGTAACTCCAATCATTAGCGGTATTGCCAATTTCTACAATGCGGATGCCACAATCACGCTTGTCTCTGCACAAATCTCCTTTAAAACTTTCTATTTTCCCTGAGGTGTAAATGAAAGTCTTCCTTTCTGGCTATCCCCTGAGCTAGAGGAAGCTTAAAGACTTAGAAGTCTGGAGCTCAGAGAGTGCATATCGTATTTTCCTAATGTTTCTAATTGGAAGAGATGAGTGATGTATATATAAAAAGAAAACACCTGTTGACATGGAGGAGGCCACTGTTCCTGCCGGGTTAATGAACAAAGCCTGCTGTGTCAATGGGTTCAGTGTGCCTGCACACACTGCTGCTTTGTGTGTGCAGGTGGATAAATCACCCCACGAAGATGCTTGCAGGGAGGTGTGGATTCCAGAGAGAACAGATTTGGTTAAAAATCCATGCATACCGGCAGTGGCTTAAAATCAGATAAATTTGGGAACTTTCTGTATTACTTATCTTTTAAAATACAGGCAAAATTGAAAGGAAAAGCCAGACATCACATTGCAGTAATCCACTGAAGTGTTATTTGTTCCACCTCAGCTATAACAAACTTTTAAAAGGACTGGGATGGTTTGGGATAAAATCACAGGACACAGAAAATGGATATCTGGGGCCGGGAATTTAGCTCAGTGGTTCCACTGCCTGCCTCGCAAGCTCAAGGTCTGGAGTTCAATCCCCAGTACTAAAAAAAAAAAAAAAAGAAAAAAGAAAAGAGAAAGAAAGTCAATATCTGATGGCTTTGGTTGAAGAGATGTGAATGGAATACGACCATTTGTTTTCATTCTTCCAGGAATGTTTTCTGGCTCCAGCAAAGGGGTCACACAGAAGTAGAAAGGAATGTTCTTAAGCTCGCCACCATGCTGTTGTATGACAGATTTCTTGAACACAGTCCTACTATCTAATGGAAAATTTACATCTTCTCCCAAAGCCTCCCCGGCCCTTAGTTACCACCATTCCGCTTCTGAGGTCAGCCGTCTATTGTAGCCATGGAAGAGTGATCTTGTGACCTTGTCTTTCTCTGCCTGACTTTTTCACTCATCAGATGCTGTAAAAGTTCATCTGTGATGTTGCAAATGAAAAGTTTCTTTCCTGTACAAAAAAGAAGCATGCTGATTACCTCAGTTTACACTTTCCACAAATATACACATATTTCACTGTATCAGGTGGTATATATAATATAAAAATCTTTTTCTTTGCAACTTCAAAAATAAAAAAGAATGGGAAGAGTTTGGAAGAAACAAGTCTGATGATTTCCTCTGCTGCCACTGTAAAACCCAAGAATGTTTACAGGAAGAGAAAGTTAAATGGGTGGACGAGAAGATGAGCTGTCGCTGGGGATGGGCAGGCACAGCAGGACCAAAGTGAAGTGTTGCTCATCGGGGGCAGGGAGCTTAATAAAGTGTGAGTCACGGGGTGTCACTAGGGGATTTTTCCTTCATCACTTCCAGGGTCCTCTACCTTCACCTGTGACTCCTAGGGATGCCATCTCCACATGGCGCTGGAGAGGGCCTGAGGCAGTAACAAGGGGACCCAGAGAAAGTAAAAGAGTTGGTGCGTCTGAAGGTGGTAGTCAGAGACACCAAGGAACTGTTTAAAATCTTATCAAGGCAGTGCTAGAAGGGGGATGAAGTCACATGGGCAACGTGTAGTTTCTGCCTCTCTAAATTGGACCTATCTAAATGAAACGGGGTGGTGATGATGTGTGTGTGTGTTTGTCAGATGTGCGAGTATCTGAATCTGTAAATTACTGTTGTCAACTACAGTACTACCTAGCATGAGTGCAATGATAGATAGATAGATAGATAGATAATCAACATCTTATAATACAGGCATGTGGAAGGCGTTGTACAAGCAGAAGGAATTGAGACTTCCCTCTAGTTAGAACCTTATTAGAACCAAAAACCCCATCAGAGGAAAAATATTGTATAAATTGGGCTCCTGGCTAAGCCAGGCTTTGCTCTATAAGATAGAGGTTCCATTTGACCCAGCCACCCCTCTGCTGGGTATCTTTCCAAAAGAATTAAAAGAATCATATCACAGTGATATATGTGCACCTATTTTTTATAGCAGCACAGTTTGTAATAGCTAAAACTTGGAAACAGCCCATTTGCCATCAGTTGGAAACTGGATAAAGAAGATGTGGTTTTTCTATAAAATGGAATACTACTCAGCCATAAAGAATGAGAAATTAGATTCATTCATAGGAAAATGGACATATTTTGAGGATATACTCCTAAGTGAAATAAATAAGTCACACATGTGTAAATACCGAATAGTTTCTCTGGTGTGAATAAACTATAATAATACATAAGATCCTAATGATGTAATTGACAATGTAAAATAGGAAGAAAGGGGCTAAAGCTGTATGGAAAGTGGGAAAGGTAGGGGAAAGCTAATAAGGGAAAAGAAAAAAAATATGAGAAAATGAAAAAATGGAAATGAATTGTTGGTAAAGGGGGAGGGGAGGAGGGGTGAAGGGAGGGCAGGGACAAGGAGAAAAATGAGAATCAAGACCTGTCATGTAAAGGTACAAGATCCCAATCATGAGTGTAACTGTACTGTATACCTAAAATGTACCAATAAACTCAATGAGGAAAAAAAGATAGGAAATCATAAATAGGGAGAGAATGAAGGAGGAAAGAGAGAGGAGTTTGGTAAGAGGAAGCTGTAAAGAGAAAACATTCAGAGAAAAGGAGGGAATTAGAACAACGCAGATGTCACCTGGTTCAGGGAACAGACCCGTGCAAATGAGAGCTGCTCAGGAAAGCTTTCAGGAAGCTTTGTGCTGTGCGATCTGAGAGCCAGCACCCTGATATTCCCAAGAATCTCACAGGGAGACCTGCGCTGTCCTCTTGTGGTGCTTCTCATTCCCCTTCAGATGCTGCCCTGGGTGGATCTCAGGTGTCCCTGTCACCCCACCTCCCCCATCACCCATCTTCCATCCTTAGATGGCTCTGGAGACAAGGTGCAACTCCAGGATCCTTTGGACAGAACACACTTATGAGAAGGTTCGAGAACAGAGGAAAGAAGCTCTTTTCAAACAATAGAGTAAAATGGTTTGAATGGGTAACTTAGCAATTAATGTTTAAGAAAGAATATATTTATTAAATTTTGTGTTAGTCATGTAATGCTGAGAAATGAAATCCTTAAAGACTCGTGAAATTTCCCAATTTCTCAGGTTTCTGTTGCCAATAGAATAGCTGTAACTCAGTCTAGATTTTACGAGGCTTTAGAGAAATTAATCTCAAATTCCATAATAATATATCAAGCATAAAAACCTATGTAGAACAGCAAAAGAATGAAATCAATAATCCTGAAACACTCTTAAGCCAAAAATATGTTTAGGTTTGGGGTGTTTGCATAGGAAAAATTTCACCATTTCGGGAGAACACTAGTGTTTTCATTGCAAATGAGCATTTGTAGTGTATAAAATGAGTTACAGAAGTCTAGTATTAATGCTTTCAATTAGCTATTTGATTAGAATTGGTTCAGTCATTACTAATAGAAATCCTTACTTGAATTCCTTTTGAAAAATCTGATTTGCTACAGAAAATATTAACATTTAACATAAAACATTTAACATTTCATCAATTGTGTGGCTTTATTTGGAGAAAACAAACATTTTTGCTTGAAAGGTAAACTTACTAGGTTTTAAGGGAATAGTAATTTTGCAGGGGTTGCATAGAATCAGATAGAAGAAATTTTTGTAAGCCAATCTCTGGTCACTGCATGGCTTTGAAGAGAACAGTAACACAAAACTGTTGTTCTTGATCATGACTTTTAAGGGTCCAAATAAAGTGTGGACATCTGAAATAGATAAAAAATACAGTGAAGATAGAAAAGGCACTATCGTCAGCATTATCATTGTGCACTGAGAACAGCTTTCTCCAGTTCTCTGTTCATTCACTAAATCATATTAACACTTGTTATGCTGACAAATTTCATTTGATAATGATTAAAACCCTATGTACTTAAGCCACACAAGTAAAGAACACCATTGCTAAAGCAAAGCAAAACACACACAACAAATAGCAATATTGGCTCTCCAGCTTTCTCTGGCCCTTTGTCTTCCATATTTCTACTTGCAACATGTGAAGAACAGCTAAAACAGTGACTTGAAGTTGCTCTATGTCTTACATTTGCTCTATTTTCTGGAAAAATGAATATCTCAAGACGCTTACAACTGCAAAGAGATCACACCAGTAAATGTGGCTGAAAGGGCAGACGGACTATCTTCACATAATTCAAAATCAGAGCACAGCATGTTTTCAGCTTTCCCTGGGTATGCTGAGATGGGTGCTGGTGTCAAAAGCACCGTATGGAGGGAAGAGTTTTCTCCATCTACATGTTCCTTTCATTTAGAAATAAGCCAACAAACAAATGAGTGAATAAATGCTAGATATCCTTCTAGGCTCTGACTGTACCAGTTTTCACGTACATGTGGGAGCTGGACAGAGGGAAAGCAAGGTAACATATTTTTATCAATTCTACTGAAAGATGGGGTCCGTCTGCTAGTAAAAAAAAGGAATGTCAGGATAAACTACCACGGAAGCAGACCAGCTATGTCCAGGATGGAATATTTACTCAAAGCCTCCTCAACACAATAAATTATCGAATCTGGGAGTCTTCCTATCTGTTAGATGAAAAATAGTATCATTATATGATTTTAACTTGCAGTTCTTTTTATAATAAAATGTTAATCATTGTTACACTGCTGCTAAGTGGAGACTACTTTTAAATTACCTTTAGTCACTTTTATTGTGACAGCCAGTCCGACTCTATCTTGTGCCTCAGTGCTGGTTTGTTCCTGCGCTAGAACAAAGTGCTTGTACTTGAACAAAGCACCCAAAACCCCACATCCTGCTTGGCAGTAAACTTGCTAGTTGCATGTTTTGTCGCTCACCTAGTGCATGTGAAACATCCTTGTGATCCCCACTAACCTGGTATGGCTCTGCTTCTGTAAGATTCCACTTGCTCTCCCCTGTGCCTCCCCAACTGAAATCGAACAGAAACCAAACTGTATTCCATCGCTGAGGAAAATTCTGGCCATTAGCCACCCTCGGCCACTGCTGTAATAAAGGGCCTGAATCTAGCACACAGTGTGGTGCATCTCTATGGTTTGAACTCATCCATCCATAACAGCTGGAGGCCCCAGCAATATGGCCACACTGGGTGGACTGGCCTTGCCGTGATCCCTCCCATCTGCAGTAACAAACTATAGGGGAGGCACCCCTGAGACACTCCCTTAGGGCTCTGTAGTCTCACTGCCAATACTGAAGGGACTTCAGTGATGCCTGAGATGCCCTCCAAATTTTCAGGAGCCCGTCTGGTCTGGTAAGGATCCTTCTGGTTCTGGTGGGAACAGTAGTGCTTGACAAAGGCATTCCCAGAGCCTCTCCATAAGGTCAGGATGCTGACTGAGGCAGCCCTCTGGTCTCATCTGGTCTGGTCCGGCTGTAAGCCAGCCAATCTGGTAAATCCCTGGAGATAGGTTTAGGGTTGGAATGTCTTTAATCTCTGCATGAATTTCTGTATGAAGAATGATGAACGGCAACGGGCAGTGCCAACAAGAGACTGTTCCATCACGACACAGAGGAGGATCCCCCCTCAGAGTTACAGGACTTGTTTGGGGTTGTACTGTGGTTCCATGGACACGAATGAGGCCAAGTGGGCGTAGCTGTACTCAAAAAGACTCTTATTTAATATTTCCAATTTACAGAGAAAGAAATTGAAGTTTATATTACATTTTCGCCTATTAAGTAGAGCAAATATAAATCAAACCAACGTAGGCTTAAGCGTACAATGATTTCAGTGGGCAAATTATGATTGTACACTTTATAGCCTTCTAAGAAATGCTAAAAATTGCACAAATCTGCACTTTCCAGGACTTAGACTCCTCCAATAAAACATCTCGCGTGTCTCCAACGCACAGAAGCCCACGTCCGGGGCCACCATCCAGGTGAGCCTACTTTCCGGGTGTTCCATGTTTTGTCGTCATTCTGACGCCCTCTTGCGTCACAGAACTTAGCCACGCCCATATTGCCATGGGCACCATCAGTTTGTGGTGCTGAAAGTCTCCGGCTGTCTGCTGCTCACCTCTGTGGTGAGGATGCTGTAATCACAGCTGGGTGCTGCCAGAGGCAGGAAAGACAACACAGTGCAACACCTGCGATTACGCAGCACAGATGATATTTGGTACTGATAACAATCGGTTTGTGTTTGAATTCACGGAACTGCACTCGTCACCATTTCAGAGTGCACCCCTTCGACTGACAGGGAAAACGGCCGGGACAGTGTGGCGGCTCCTGAGTGTGCTGTCCCTGTCGTGCTTGGTTCAGTCTCCGGCTCCCCTTCGCGGCCGAGAGCAGCAGCTGCGTGGTGGCAGGATTCGCACTCTGCCTATCTGCGCTGTCCGCACGAGCAGTCACCCCTCAGGAGGCCCTGGTACAACAGCATCCGGGCCGGCTGTGCACAGAGAAGCTCACCAGGCCAGCGCTAGCGACAGTCGGCACCGTCTTTCCTCGTCGTGCTCCAAAGTCCGGTTGACAGCAGAGCAGGAAAAGCAAGCTAATCAAAACCAACAAATCGTCTGGTTACTTTAATGCCCAAGTGACAGCTGTCTGTCATCAAACGCCACTGCATGTCTAGAGGTGACGGGCCTTCCACACTTCAGGGCGAGGCTGAGCGGGCGCGCAGCCAGGAAGGAGCCGCGAGGACGAAGGCGGGATCCCCCCTTCCCCTGAACAAAGGGCCGCAAAGCCTGGTGGGGCAGGGGGCTCCGGCTGACGGCCTGAACACCTCGCTGCTGTGCCTGTTGCAGTGGCGTGTGCCCAGCAGCGTCAGCCGGCGGCAGCTCGTGACTGTGTCCAGGGCTATTCCAATTCCTTTCGTAGGGACGGGAGCTTTGTTTTTCTTTTGCCAGGAAATTCTCAATTTATTGCCAATTTTCTCATCTTTATTCTTTGCTGCTTCTGTAATTACATAAAACAAACTCACATTTTGATAAAAGTAGGGGAGCCCTTCCAAAGGATTCCTTTCCACACTGCATCACCCTTCCTAGGTAAAGTGCACAGTGCTTAACTGCTTTTGTTCATTTGTGAAAATAAGGGTCTGCCATGTTTTGCCTGACCCAATGGAGGCATTATATTGGAAACTTATTTCCTGTGCATCGTTTTTTGTACAACCTCAAAACAGTTCTGGCCAAATATCCTACTGATGCCAGAAAATCATGAACACAAGTGTCTAACTCATGCAATTAGCTCACAAGCAATATTACTCCAGGAAATGACATGCAAGTTCTGTGTGCAGGAATGAAGTAATTTAAATGTAAAAAAAAAAAAAATCCAATTTAAATCCAATATGAACTGAGACATAAAGATTAAAATTCTCATTGTGCTATTTAAAGACACCAGTAAAATAACATCCTCCATTACACTAAAGGAAGACTTTCATTTTACTACTGAAAGACACCGGTTCGTTTAACTTGTAACAATGAAACACCTGTTTTCCACCAGTACTAATAACCTAATAACATTCCAGGAAATAATGAGAAAAAAAAGAAGAAAAATATGAAAATGCAACTATAATGTTTTTCTATTCTACAATAATTGACACTCATCTTTCTATTACAGTTTATCCAAGAAAATGGAAAATTCCTAACAACAAACAAATCTGTCACGTATGTTAATGTAAGTGTAGAAAACTTACAAGAAATAGCACTTCTACTCACCTGAAACTTTAAAGCTACTGAACGAAGAATGTGTTCCTTTGGCCTGCCTCTCTCATGAGGGCTTCAGTCACAGGGGAAGTGACAGCCCCCGAGTACAAATATTTCAGGCGATCAATATGATAACCTTCCACCCATACCAGTTGTGAATGGTTGAACGAAAATGAAACAAAATTTTCAGTTGTTGTATTTTAACCTTGAATCTAAATTTTTGTAATTAATCCTACCCTACATTCCACTTTAAGATAAGAAACCTTAGTGATATCTGACAGAGCCAATCACAACCTGTCCTGAGGCAGAGGGTCCAAGAGACTTTTCATTTCTGAGACTTGATTCCTGCATCATCCTTCAGAATTTGCAGGGCCAATGGCTAGGAAATAATGACCACTGCTGGGGATTTAGCTCAGAGGTTCTGTTGCCTGCCTTGCAAGTACAAGGACCAGAGTTTGATCCCCAGTACCAAAAAAAAAAAAAAAAAAAAAAAACCCATGA
>NW_022900916.1:2677131-2703982 GCF_012274545.1 Fukomys damarensis
AAAAAAAAAAAAAAAAAAAAAAAAAAAACCACTGACAAATTGACACTCTTCACTTACACAGCTAGAACTGAATAAACAAATAACTTTTATTTTATTAACTTGCATTAAGATTTACTACAATATTTAGGGGCTGGGGATTTATCTCAGCAGTTCGGTGGCCTGCTTTGCAAGCACAAGGACCCAAGTTCAATCCCCCATACCAAAAAAAAAAAAAAAGATTTACTACAATATTTACTTTATTTACATTTAAACATAAATTAATCTCATCAATAAATAAGAAATTATGCCTCTATGTAAACATGACATATTGTTACATTTTTATAGGTGGGCTAAAATAGCTTCTCCACAATTATAAAAAATAGCAATTTTGGAATGAAATTTTACCAATTGCATGGTATTCCTAGCTCTTGTAACTCTGAGTAAATAGGCCCTGTGAGTTATAAAAAGCACACATAGAGTCACAGAAAATCCAATAAAGCAAAAATTACTAATAAATGGGATCACAGAGAACTTACCCAGGCAAACTCGGAAACAGCGATAACCTGAGAGCTTAAAGTGCAGACTGGCCCCGATATTCATCAGGCTTCATATTTTAATGTCCCGATTTTCTGATGTTACAAAACACGGTGTAATCTATAGCACACTTTACACTAAGCTAAGTGGTTTTTATTTAAGGATTCTGGGGATGAAAGCATCCATACACTCCATGCGATTCTCTGCAGCTGAAATATCAGGGACCCCAGGCTCTCCTTTTGTTCTATGACAATACTGGCAAGAAAGGCAGATATTCTAAGAAGAGAAAGAATAGAAATATTTGTCCTCCCCAACAGAAATGTCCATATGCTGTGAAAGTAAAACAGAGTGGCATTTCAAATTTTGCTCGTGTCAATGAAATATGCAGAATTAGCAAGACATTAAAGGGAGAGTTGACAAATGGGATTGCATTGCAAACATGCCTGAATGGTTATGTGTAAAAACTTGAAAGCACTACATAACTTAAGCACTAAATATTCCATAGTATCAAGATAATATGACAATGTCTACTTTGGCATTAATTTTCTTCATGGCCAGAAAAGATATGTACGGTTACATATATGTTCATCTTTTCTTGCCTCTCACATAACTCACGTAAACTATCAAAATGAATCTGTATGAACACACAGCACATATGTCAAGTCGTATGCAGACATTGCTCCCCAGAGTTTTGCTTGGCATGTCTTAATTTCAGGACAAAGGTATAGAAAGGATGGCCACTAGCCTCCTGTCCACAGTGAGAACCTTCTGCAAGGCTAATCCCTTGCGCAGGTACCTGAGGTGGAAATAGAAGACATCTAATCAAGGAGCTGAACACGGAGCCGGTGAATTGAGGATTCTCAATCCCAACTGTGATCTCAATTTCTAACTTAATTTCCCCTAAATTACATGTATCCTTCTGTAATTCAGTTCCATCAGGGCTAAAAGGTCACATTAATTTTTCCAATTGCCACTCACAAAGATAATTTTGTCACTTCAAGTCAACAGTGTCTCAGTATCAATCTTGAGAGTGTCGTGCAATACTGAATAAATGGCATCATTCCCTGCGGGGGTCTCTTCTTTGTTCTAAGAGGTTTAATCCAAACTTTAACTCTATTAAATAATAATAACAATCCCTTATACTTTATGGATTTATTTATTGTTTGTTTGTTTGTTTTTTGGTACCGGGGATTGAACTCGGGTCCTTGCGCTTGCGAGGCAGGCCACCAAACGGCTGAGCTAAATCTCCGGCCCCATGGATTTGTTTTTTATTCCGAATTTTTGAGACTACAAAAAGCTAAAGAGTTCACATGCCGTATCTGAGGCCTCATTTCCCTTGGTGGCATGGGCTGTATTTCACAATTAGACTTATCAAGACCTCTGAATGACAAATATATTATTTGCTCTATATCGTTCACACCTTAAAGGTCTGCTATTTTCAAAGCACTTTGGATTTCAGAATCGTGGGCTTGAAATGTTTACCATTTTTGCACACCACTGGTTTTCTATCTGTTAAGTCCCCATTTAATTTTAAAATAGCAGTGAATGCTAGGAGAGATGGGGAAGGTGGATCTCAGAGAACAGTGGCTTGCACTCCGCCCTCCAGCCATTGGGGCCTCCCTGCCGGGGTGCGCTGCTCCGGAAAAGGCAAGACGCTTGCTCGGGTGCCTGGTGAGCTGAGGGGAGGAGAACGCCAAGCCCCTCCTCGGATACAGAATACAAAGAAACAGCAGCGTGAAGGGCAAGGCGTCTCCTTGTCCCGGTCAGCACAGGTCGGGCCAGAACCCTGGCTGATGTCTCGCAGCGAGGTCTCGCCCTCCGCCGGGAGGGAAGAAGTGCCTCGTTCTAGGCTTGGAAACGCGCGACTTGATGATGGATTACGCAGAGGTTCCGAATGAAACCCCAGAAATGTCGGCAGGAAGGTGCAAAGGAGAGAGTTATGGGTCGTAATAGAAATGTGCAGCGACCCTCGGGTGAGCTTACACCGCACTTGCTGGCCACATACAGTGAGCAAACGCTAAACCCGACTTCTTTGAAATGAAAAGTGAGCAGATCCTACCTCTCCTCGGGTTCTTGTGAGACAGAGGAGCCCTGCTTCGCAGAAGCTTCAGAGAGTCAGGGCTGTCCGGGCTCCTCTCAAGAACGAGGAAGCACAACGTTAGTTAGGCACCTTTCCCAGGGCCGCACATCCCAAACCCTCTGGCTTCCAGTCCTACTGAGCAGATAGAGAAATGCAAAGCACTTCCTCAAGAACATGAAATATATCCTTCTGTTTCTTAATGCCTCACCTGTGTGGTGCTGGATGGCCTTCGTTCTTCCTGGCCCGTCAAACTAGGGTTCGGGTTCTCTGCCTAGGCTGGAGGTCACCTTCAGGAGCTGGCTGTGGGGACCTCCTCTATACACAGCGCAGACCAGGGGCACCCAAGGCACAAAGCACAGCCACCCACACCCAAACCAGGATGACGGCACACTGCCAAGTTCAGCTGTTCTTACTGGACCAAGTCCTGTATGTACAGAAGAGGGAGGAAGTCCCAGGAGGCTGCAATTATTGGAGGACAGCTCGCAGCTGTACACCTCAAAGAATGCGAGAACACCTAAGTGGAGCTTTCCCTTCATCTTTGGGAGTGGAACGTGCATGCCAAGGAAACACAGAAAATGTTTTCCACACAGGGCTGGGGATTTAGCTCAGTGGTTCTGCCGCCTGCCTCACAAGCACAAGGACCTGAGTTCGAGTCCCTGGTATAAAAAAAAATCTGACAAAAAATTAGCTGGATGTGGTGGCGCACGTCTGTAATCCTACCACTTTGGAGGCTGAGGCAGGAGGATCACTGTGAATTTGAGACCAGCCTGGGCTACATAGTGAATTCCAGGTCAGTCTCAACTACATAGTGAGGCCCTGTCTCAAAAAAACAAAAAGAGGGGCCAGGGATTTAGCTCAGTGGTTGGGTGGCCTGCCTTGCAAGTGCAAGGACCCAAGTTCAATCCCTGGTACCAAATAAATAAATAAATAAATAAATAAAATGCTTTCCACTGGACTGTTTATGTTTGGTGCTTAGTCGATAATAACCTCTTTCATTTCTTTGGAAATAGAATACTGAATAAGAAATTCAGTTATTTAACTCTTTTTAGTTTTATGAAGCCTCTTGATTTTGCTGTTATTATAAATTAAAATGATGAACAAAATACTGAGTTGTCAGAGTTATTTCTATCATAGCCTTGGAACAAGTCAAAATTAGACCTGTTCTGATTTTAATTCTTTCATCACCGTCATCCCATAGTTTGTAACCTGCAGTTCCTTGAGAAGATTTGTTGTGAGCCATGTTCATCTTTGAGGACACAATGGCAGGTGTCAGATCCTCACCTGTCTAATCGGGCCTCAAAGCCCCAAGACATTGTGGGCTCCTCCTCTTACCGAGCCCGCAGGGCATGAGATGGACTAAATGAAGACTGCAGTGAGAACGCTAATGGCAAGCCTGCTGCCGGTGTTATTACAGCTTCATTTTATTCTATCAAAACATGAGTAGAAGTAGAATTTCTAATATTTTACAGGCTTACAGATCACCCTGCAGACTTCCTTACACATTAATTTGGAAATTGCTGATGGAATGACCCCAAATATTTCTTCATATCTCCTTCTTGTCAATGGGTACAATCAATTATTTTCATCTGCAGCTTCAAAGCAGCAGTGAACATTTTATCCAATTCCTCCTTCCAGTCATCTCCAACTTTTCAAAGATAAATAAGCAATGAGACCTCAAACAAGAACATCAACCCAGGACTCTGCTTCGTCACTACTTGAATGAGGCTTGCTGTGAAACCAAGTGTGATCTGCAGGACAGACAGCCAAGGTAAACAGGACTGGAAAGGGCAGCTGAGGCAAGCAAGGGGAAGGCTGGAGTCTGCGGTTCCATCTGCACTGCCCATGGGAATCATCTCGGGGGCTTTACAGACTCTGATGCTGGTGCCCCAGTACAGACCACAAAGTCAGAATGTCTGAGCATGGGGCCAGGTGAGAGCGTGGTGTACCTCTTCCTGGTGAGCCCGTTGTGTCGCCCAATGCAAGAAACACTGCTCCTAGTCATGCGGGAAGCTGGCTGGACCCTCACCGGTGTTTTTTCTGTAAGGTAGAGTTTGGCAGGCTGCTCAGAGCTAATCTAACGGCAGGCCGGTGCATCCATTACTTTGAAGGATCCCAGGCAGTAGGGATAAGAAAATGATGAGGGAGGCCTTGAATGAACAGGACTGCAAGAGAATTGGATGGCTGTCGGAGGATCAAAGCACACCAACTACTGGCTTTTTGGAGGAAACTAACTGCAAACGAGGACAGAAAGGATGCTCAGCCGTCTGAATGACTCAGTTGAGACATCACACATAGTTTGCTACTCAGAGCCATGGGCCTGGTTCGAAACCCACGTCCTGCAGCCATGAGAGTCAGCATAGCTCCTGCTTCAGCTTCGAGGTGGAGCCATCAGAGGGCCTGCAAGCAGAGCTCAGAAAAGCAACTTTTAAGTTTAAACGGTCGTTGTTAAAACTGCTCAAAAATACAACAGTCAGAGCGGTGGAGACCAATGATTCTGTATAAAATAGAATTCCAATACTTTAATAGTGGCTTTAATCCCCAAGGCACAAAGGATGTGAGTGCTGATTGCTTACAGTAAACCAGAGCTCCCCCGCCACACATTTTGCATGAGGAACAGGACTAGAAACTGGAGAGAACAGGTCAACCGAAGCACTTCTGATTAAGCAGGAGCAGCCCTAAGAGTCTGAAGATGCCGGTTTCTGCAGAGGGAGAAAGGCAGGCGCAAACTGTGAGGAGCCAGGCCAGCAGCAGCCTGACGGTCCGAGCCCAGCTCCAAAGTCATTAACGTAAACACTTGTTTGCATTGCTTTTGGACAAGTGGCATTGTACAGAGAGGTTTCTATTTGCTTGTTCCAGGAATGAACACAACTACAATTTGAGAACACAGGAGAAAAAGCCCTATTCTGACTGTTACTAAGTGTTAAAATAATCTAAAATTGCTCATACTCCTATATTTGTTTGCCTATTGCTTTTCAAGATTTTATTTTTTGCTTTTGCTTTTTAGTCAAAGGGTAGGGAAGGAAGAGTCAAGTTTACCAAGGAAAAGTCCACCAGGCATTGAACTGGTGCTTTATTGAATTGAGAAAACCTTCTGAGATGGCATGTCTTCCACGCAAACTGTGCATGCGAGAAAAAGCAAACTCTGACACAGAAAAAGAACTGCCTAAGGTCACACAATAACTGAAGAAAATCAATCTCTAAACTCCATGTTTTTAATGTTTTTACACTTGTGTCTTCTTGGCTCTTTGAAAAACGTGTTAGTGACTATCAGAATATGTTTAGTAGAAGTCAATTCAGTGACGATCCATCATGAAAAAAGTGAATTTAACGCATATCATTTTAAATATACTCCACAAAATGTTGCAACAAAATTAACATTAAATCCTAGTGTATTTCTTGTAATGTAATCTGTATAGCAAAATATAGACTCTAGATAGTTTAATGATTGTATTAAAAAAGATCACCAATTTCCACAGCATAGAAATTTATAACCCACAACCTTGGCAAAATTCCACACTCAAGATTTATATAAAAAGGTGAACCAATCATACTCTTCAAAGAAATAAAAACAATTAAGCAACCAAATAAACTTTTATCTAGTTAAACATCTGGTTTAGTATAAATAGAATAAATATTACAAGTATCTTGGCAGCTGTAAGCTTTAACAAATTACTCTGAGATCCAAAGCACTCTGCTAAATGAGTTAACAAAAAATCCTCTTACCAGAGTGTGCTGGGTTACCAGTATTATATGTACCATTCAAGAATATTGTTCCCAAGTGGAATATTCTTTTATCAGACTGTGGACTGTATTCTCCTATGGTTCATATAATTAACTTGTTGAAATTTAAATACTGTAGAGAGCGTAGAAGCTTTACTGATGAAAGATCTCAATGACAGGCAAATAATAGGACAAATCTTCCTGTAACTTTATAGTTGAAAATCTTTCACACAGGCAGAATTGTAGCTGGATGGAGTAAACTGGGAACACACAGCAGTAGCATTTCAAAGAACATTTATTAACAACTCTGATTTGAACTGCTGTTTAAACTATATTATTTTAACTTAGTATAAATAATTAGACATGAGGCAAAGTTTGCTCATGAATTAAACTGAAATTAAATTATTTTAAATGCTAATTTGTAAAACTATACTTTAACATTTATATCATTTACATGTCATTTATATTATCAAACTTTAAAACATTAAATGTCATCTTCTAAAAATATGAACCCTAATAAATTGATTTTAGCTATAGAATAATGTAGTTTTCTACTTTCTGAAAGCATTTAGATTTTTTTTACCCACTCTCAAATTTTAAAGCTTTCTGACACCGACATCAAATAATAAAATTCAAAATGTAAATGCATTGTATATGTTAAGTAAAGGTGTTCCAGACTTTATTACTTAAACTTGGCCCCTACTTTTGGTTTTACTTTTGGTACCAGGTATCGAACTCGGGTCCTTGCTCTTGCAAGGCAGGTGGCAGCACCACTGGCCCTTGGTCCCTACTTTTTAATATAACTTTAAGTAAAAAATACTTGAAGTCATTTTGAATTTTGCTCTTCCTGATTGAATAAAACCAAAGGAGATATTGCCATAATTTATTTCAAAATTTTATCTACAACAATTTTATAACCATGTTATTTTATATATGTTGTGCACCTATATGAACTTCACACGAGAAAAGACCCACAGTCCCCTTTTATAAATTCCAAGGCTGTCTCTAAACAACTACTTAAAAGTCGATATCCAACAAGTAAAACCATTGATTTTATGTCTAAAGATATATTCGCTGATTACCAAATTGTTGAGGTGAAATGAAATTAGTATTTAATTGAATAATTCAACCAGAAATATGATAAAATTATTTTTATATTTATACTTCTTAGGTCTGTTATTACTGGTAAGAATTTTAGAAGTGAATCAGACTCATTTTAAAGACAATTTCTGGGTCTAAATATTTGAGAGACTTATCTAAAGATGGTTCAAAGAAAAATGATATACATAAAGTTAATTTTTTATGTAACAGGTATTGAAATTGGCCAAAGAAAGAATTTTAAAAGTTGAAATTGGCCGTGAGTTTAAAACTCTACATTCTCAGTTAAGGGTGGTATTTACTAATGGTTGGCATTTACTGTTCCTGGTGTCAGGAGTGGGGATAAAAGGGCAAATGCTATTTGTTAGCTCAAAGCCACAGCCTGAAGTGGGCCTCTGGGGTCAGTGTTTTGAGCCAGGAAGACGAGACTTAATGAGGTTCTGACTGTTAGATGGGCCTCTCTTGGGCCACCAGAGATGCCACAGCCAGGGATGCGACAGCAAGCTTTGAAATGCTCTCCTTGTTCCTAGTCACAGATCTTTAATTTTAAGTAGGCTGTGACTTAGAACACAACTGACAAGATTACCTTCTAATTCAGTTGAAAATTTCACTCTAAAAATGCCAACTCCTTCACATATAGAAAGAGAACACTGCTGATCGAGGGAAAGTAGCAAAGCTCTGAATGCTGCGAAAGCGTGGGGTTCTGGGAGACCAGACTTGAGCCCACATGAAGACAGGGGAGAGAAGGACTATTAACACGACAGTTCCCCAAGTCTGGGCAGAGCCATGCCCCGAGGGAAAGGGCAGTAGAGGAAGAGTATGTTTCCAGAAGGCATTTAGGAGGCAAACGTGGTAGCACAAGTCTGAATCAGCTCAGATAGTGGAAGAGACAGGAGCTGACAGTAACTCCCAGGTTGCTTTGAGTTACTGACTGGAGGTTTTGTGTCACTGGTTGCATAGCTTGTTTTGTTTAAATATAGCATTCAGTGTCCATATACATATACAGAAACAGGATGTTCAGGCAAATCTCACTGGAAAGTTAACAGGCATACAGAAATGTCCAATTTTTCTCGTTTGGACAATCTATATGCTCTACACTGCTGGCAAGACCCGTGTCACATGTGAGAAGCAACCCTCTTAAACATCACACGTTGGAAGAGAACCCACCAGCTCAGGGCTGTGGTGGCTTCTTGTACTGTGGACGTGAGGCTTTGTGCTTCAGTTGTGGTCTTTGGAGCCTTTGTCTTATAGTCGCTATTTGTGTGAGAACAGAAAGAAGGTAAGGGTGTACAGGAAAGAGAAAGACAGGGAGACTCTGGACTGATGTACGGAATGGGCACTCGGGATTTCTGGGCTGGAAAGTCTGAAATCCCAGGCAGAGTTGCTCTTCCCTGAGTGGTTGAGGCTGCACACCTGTGCTGTGTGACCTGCTTCATTCGATATCTGTTGATCTAAGTGTTAATCACATAGAGACAGTCGCTTCCTAACAACATCTGGCCCATACTGGCCCTCACACTGGCCACGGCGCCTGGCTCTCTGACACAACTGTGCACCCTCCCGCCAGCCCGCTGGGTGGTGCACGGCTTACTGACATGGGGCTGCCCCACTAGGAAGCCAAAGCATTAGCTAGCAACAGGGGTAGTTATGCTCCCCCGGGCTTTTGAACAGCCGAACAAAAGCAATAACTTGGTAAGGAGCATTCTTTCTGACCGGACACCAGAGAGAGCCAATTCAGACTTGTCAGAACAAACCCTGTGTCCTGTCCTCTGCTGACACAAGTGGGCTCCAGTGTTCACCCGAGACTCAGGAGCATCCTCCTCCCAGCAGCTTCTCATGTGAGAATCCTGGGTTTTGTACCGCACTTGGGTCAAGACACAGCTTTAGGAATGTACGCAATAACCATAGTTTTCTGGGAAAAAGAAGTAAAAACTGTAAGATTATTTTGGAAATCATTTTTTTTAGAAATTCCTGGCAAGAAAAAAATTTAATTCTTTTTATGCTATTTCACAAAAGCTAAATCAGTGTTCTTAACAAATAGAGACTGAAGAACCTCAATGTGAGATGTAAATAACACTCACTTTATCATCAGAATCTATTCTTATATAAAATTTTACCTAACCATTAATGAAATTTTTAACGTGTATTAAAACTAAAAATGCCAATGCCATAGTTTATTACTTGAGCAGCCGGGAATTGATTGCAGCTCTCTCCTGGCTAAAGACCCCTTGATCTTAGTTAGCTCTGTCCTGGCTAAGACCACCAGCTTGGGATTAGTGAGTCTCTATCATCATCAGCATAGCGAGGTGTGCAGAAGCAGAGAACAGCAGAAAGGGAGAGCTATGCATACCTGTGAAGGACAAGCCACAGCTCACAAGGCACCTGTGCTATGTTGCAGGTCATAGCTAACAAGCCACCTGCATTCTCTTTAGCTAACGTTTGAACTGGGAGAATGGCTGCACAGAGTCCTAAGTCCTCAGATGCAGGTTTCCTCGCTATAGAGACATCACAGCCTAGTCAATCATTGAGCCCTCAATTGTGACCACTGGCACAGGGACTTCTGGATCCAAACACCAGCCGGAAGCTCAATTAGCAGCTCCCACTTAGGCCTTGTAGTGACATAACCTTAGTCAACAGCTGAATGACAAGCTAATCAATAGTATGCAAAGCCTGCTCAGTGTAATTTCAAGAAAGACAGGAGACAATTCAGGTTTATTCACTTTTCATTTTGAGCACTCTGAATGTTAATGTCTAGGAAACAGAAATATCCATGGAAGACACAGTGATTTCAGGGAAAGAGACTTTTGTACAGAACAATTATTCAATATTGCACAAAGTATCATCATTTACAATTCCCCTTCATGAGTTTTACCTTATCAACACGACACATGTAATGTTATTTGGATAATTTTTAAGTATTAAGTCAGCTTACTAATTGACCTTTGTAAATTCATTTAGAAATAAAATATATATCACAATGGTATATGAAAGCCTGTCCTTTGATAAATATTAATATCTATAAAAATAAAATCTGGAATATTAAAATTGAAAATATCCATCCACTGCCTAAAATGTCAAACACACTGAAAAAGGAATTTGGAACCATTTTCTACATTCTATGCTGACATGAAGACAACTGAAAAATGGGGGGGAAATTCACACAAGCTGATCGTGAAGGAACATTCCTTGTCAGAGTGAACCTTCCATTTGGATAAAATTTCCCTCTTTTACAAACAGATGCCTAGAAGATGTTCAGTGATAAACAGGCCAAGCCAATGCCAGTGTTCAAGGATTTTAGGAACAGTGTCACCTTCTTGCTTGGGGGCCGCTGTAGTCTGCAAACTGAAGCCCACTGTGAGCTGGCCCAGAGAGAGCCCAGCCCCTGCCCAAGCTTGAGGTGCACACCACCAGGGAGAGGTCGTGGGAACCAGCTCTGCCTCCCAGTGTCCCCTCCGTGCTGGTAAAATCCAAAGCACTGCTTGATAATAGCATAGCTTTCAAGATTTTGCTCATTGCTCAAAATGCCCTTCCTCATCTTCCCCTTACTGATGGTCTTCATTTAAATTTAGAAGTGGCTCTTCCCTTAAACATCACCTCTCTCAGCCAGTGATGGGGGCAGGAAGTTGCTGCTGCCTTTAAGGCCTGCTACCTGTGCTCAGATAATTCTGGAATTCATTGAGGAAGACACTGAAAAGACACAGATGCTGTCAAGGAAGGGTGGCTGCGTGGAGGACTTTGCTTGGGCTTGGGACCATCTTCCACAAAGTGACGGCATGATTTCTGGAAAAAGATGCTCAAGAGGTCTCATGACTTCGAAAGCACAAGGAAATAGCACAGATCAACAAATCTGTAGTTGAGATGACAAAGGGCTTTAAGCTAGGTGTGCAGGAGTGGAGCGGGGCCCTGGGAAGCTCAGGGAGGGGGTTCCTTAGCTGCTGACTGGGGAAAAGCAGGTGGAGCAGAAATGCACACCTGAGTGGGGCATAAGAGACAAGGAGGCTGCAGGAGAAGATGAAGGGCCTGTCTTCACATTCATGGGAGTAGCAGCAGCTTTTGCACACATCAACAAGCATCTTAAGGTTTGAAAACATGGGGCCCATCCTTAATGGGTCTCGGTATTACGCAGGAATGTTCACAGCATGTTAGCTCTTATCGAGGGCATCTGTGGTGATCAAAGAAACAGGCCAAGCAAAGCTCCACGGATGGTCTCTGAAAACATGTCTGCACACAACACCTGAGGGGAGAGCTCTCAGGGATCCCAGAGGAAGGCGGCTGTCTCAGGAGAGGACAGCTCTGTGCATGGTGCTCCTCCTGGAGAGTGTCCAGTGGGCCAGATCGGGTGGAAGGCAGTGATAGTGGTGCTGACCAGTGCAGGAGGCTGTGCTTGGGTCTCAGCTGGACAAAAATGAAGCATCACAGCATGATCTCATGAGGCCCTCACAGCAACCTTGCTAAACAAGAGAGGGCCAGGTCCATCTCCCCAAAGGCAGAATCATTCCGGAGAATCAAGGATCCTCTTCCCAAGTCAGTGTTGGTTCCTTGGACAACAATTCAAGTAGAGAATTCCATAAAGAGGAAAAACATAAACACAGCCTTGATTCAACCTGATACTTCTTTCTAAAAGGCTGAAAATTATTCTTAGTTTTCAAATTACACAGAGTGGAACTCTGTCTTCGTTCCCCTGTGTGATTACTTAGGTTTGCTCCAGTGAACACTTGGGATCTTGTACAGCAAGAGAGGGCAGATTCTGACCTACGTACTACGAGGCCTCCATGTTCTTGTGGTTTCTGTTCGTGTCTTTGTCTTAGCTCTAAAAATACTGAAAACATCTTTCTGAGCAATAGAACGATGGTGATGTTCACTTTGACATCTGTATCCTCATCGAGCTCCTTGCCTCACGTGGTGCGGCATCTTCTGCATCTCTAAAATGCTTCCCTAGCAAGAAGGTGACCTCCCGCTGCTCAGCATCCCAGTGCGCGTGGCAGAGTACGGAGCCCCGGGGGAAGGCCCAGCTGCTCTGGCATTGTTAATGATGCACACTGTCTGATTGCACAGTTATATCGGCACTTGATCTGTTTAATTTTAACAGCATTTCGCTAGCCTATTTGTTTCTTTATCCTCCCCTCTGGGAAATTAAAGCAAAAGGTTAACCCCAAATCTCGAAGTCTGAACATAACTAGGTGAATCCAATAAAGTCCTCAAGATATAGCTATATTTAAAAAGACTTTCAGGGCCGGGGATTTGGCTCAGCGGTTCGGTGGCCTGCCTTGCAAGAGCGAAGATCCGAGTTCAATCCCCGGTACCAAAATAAATAAATAAACAAATAAAAATAAAAATAAAAAGACTTTCAAATGTTTGGGAGGCAATTATTAAATTTTGTTACTTTTTCAAAAGATCTCAGTCAAATTTGACTAATTTTTCAAAAGACCTCAACTTCCTTTTTTCCATCTCCCCTTCCTTCCTTCCTTCCTCTTTCCTCTCCCTTTCTCCTTTTGTCCTCCCTCCCTTCCTTCCTTTCTCCTTTGTTTTCCTTCCTTTCCTGTAGGGCAAAAGAACCCCATCTTCCAACATTTATTTATTTGCTTATTTGTTTGTTTGTTTAGTGGTTTTTTGAGACAGGGTCTCACTATGTAGCTGAGACTGACCTGGACCTCACTGTGTAGTCCAGGTTGTCTCGAACTCACAGCGATCCTCCTGCCTCAGCCTCCGGAGTGCTGGGATTACAGGCGCGTGCCACCAATAGAAATGACTTTGGCCCCTTTCACACGTACTTGGCCACTTACCTTTTGCTTTGGGGCGGCACTGGTAGAGATCCATAACCAGGCCTACAGAGCCGTAAGTCAAATCGATGTCCGTTCTTTGTGAATTACCCTTCTCGGCTATTAGTGATGGTGATATAAAAAGACTAAGAGAAGGTGCCACACACAGAGTTGCTTAAAGGACAGAAGTGAATCATCTCACGGTTCTGGGAGCTGGAAGTCCTGGCCACAGGTGCTCCCAGTTTGATTCCACCACAGAGATGTGACCAACAAAGCCGGCGAATGTAAAAACTAAAAAACAATGTGTTACAACAAAAGACACTAATCTCCCTCAAAATCCGCCCTCCTTGAAGACGCTTACCCCGTCACCCTGCCGTTTTCTGAAGCAGCTCTGAAGTTCTCTTTCGTGCGTATCTTTATTTTTTCCACTATGGCTGCCTCAGTGTTCTGAATCATATCAAACTTTCCTTTTCCTGATCTCTCTGCCATTTAGGAAGAGTCTGAAGTTGGGCCAGGATTTAGCTCAGTGGTTCTGCTGCCTGCCTCACAAGCACAAGGAACCAAATTCTATCCCCAGTTTAAAAATAAATAAATTAATAAAAATTCGTATGAAGGCGGGTGATGCCAGATGCAGTGACCAAGGTGGAAGAGAACACGCTGTCACTGCTGTGTTTTTGCAAGCCTACCTTTTTGCTGATGTCACTCAGCAGCAGCATTCAGTATTTTGGATCTCATCTTGTAAAGATACTTAAGAAAGAGGACTTTAAGAAGTGCTTCAGAAAGTGGCAAGAACCACGGGGTAAGTGGGCTGGAAGCAAGGGAGGATTTTGAGGGAGTATTGATGGCAATTAGTTTTTATTGTAATAATTACTTTAAATTTAAGCACATAGTCTCCATTGTATACCAGGCCTCTCTCCCAGCTCTGTGGTCTGATGAAACCTGGCATTCCTTGGCTTGAGAAACATCGCCCTGATCTTTGCCTCCATCTTCACAAGCTGGTTGGTTCCCCATATCTGTGTCATCAGATGGGCTCTTTCCTTAGGACACCAGTTGCACTGAATCAGAGGCCTCATCTCAAACTAATTACATCTGCATTGACCCTTTTCCCACAGGAGGTCACATTCTGAGGTCCTGCTGGTCAGGACCTCACCATATGAATTTTGGCAAAAGACAGTTCACCCTCTAATAGGCAACTGGTAAAATGAAACTCCGATAAAACAGAGCTTCAACTACAAATAGAAAAAATAGGCAGCAGCTGCAACAATATTTGAGTGCAAGAATTTATAGAGAAGTCAAATGACTATACAAATTTAGCTTAAAAACTGCCAGTGCTTGTCTAATACCTTCATTGTGAATCCCATAAATGAGAAAAGATTTTTACTGCTAGTGTACAAGAATTAAAACCATAACCTCATCATTATCTAATGGAACTTTACTAAATAATTACTAATTTAAAATATTCTAAATAATTCTAAATATTTTAAATAATTTAGTAATTCTTTTGGCTAAGATAATTTTTTCAGAAAGGGTTTTTTTTTTAAAGTTTCTTAAAAATCTTACTTCCTCACTGACAGAAATGATAGTAAGTCCCCCTGCCGACCTGCCGTTCACTACGACACTTCATTAGGATTACACTCAGGAGCTATAAGCTTGAACAGAAATGTCGCATTCATAAGCAAGTGTCCCTGTTTCCTAATCTACACTCTCCTCCCATGTGGATCTGCGTAAACCCCAGGAGGACGTATAGGGCCTACATTATACACGCTCTCTTCATTGTTCGGTGGTGCTCATCCAGAGCTGACATTGTTCTAGGGATGGAAAGCACTCTAACTACCGCACATCACTGGTCACTCCTCCATTCCCTTTTCTGTCTGAAGACTTCCTGCACTCCTTCACCCATGTCTACTCTTGCTTTTCTACAACCTGCCGCTGCTGTGCTTTGCGAGAGCCTCATCTCGCCGGTCCCCAAGTTTTAATACAATCTTCTGCTACTTGTCTCGGAAAGCGAGTGATTTCTTTCTTATGATTACATCTTCTCAAAGTTTAGGATGCACTGAGTTGTGTATATTTTTAGGCCTTCTGTGTGAATTTTTAAAGTGAATATGCAATGTTGAAAAGTAATATGGGAGCAAAAAGTCATAAAATAACCTAATGTCCATTTCTGTAAAAATCAATTATATCTTTCTAAACCTACACAAATATAAATCCTGTCATAAGTTTGTCATCTTTGCATGTCTCCCTGTAGTACTAGTGCAATCACAGCTGACAACAGAGTCCCCAGAAGGCTGATTTGCATCCATGCCCCCCATGAACTCCTGCTGTTATCTGAGAATTCGAAATCAAGTTAAGCCTCTCAACATAATTGGAAGCTTCCAGGTGATCTGAAGAGCCCAATTTCCCGTTACATATGTCAAACTTGGATGAGGGAAATGCCATGGAACAGAAAGGTTAAGGGCTGACCCACTCCAGAGTCGTTAAAGATCTTATTTAAATTGCTTCGGAAACTTCAAGGTCTTGAAAGCAGTCATCAAATTCCCCGCCAGAACGAGGTGCCTGGGAGGTGGCAGCTGCTCTCTACAGGAAAGGGGAGCGTCCCTTCTTCTCTCCTGCTAACACGGATATCGGGTTTCCCAAGTCGATTTCATTGTGCACGTACTTATTTTAAACAAGTCTAGTTAAATTTGGGGGCACAATTTTTTTCTGTGTCATGGAGGGGGTTGTAGCTCAAATGAGCCTAATTACACTTTGTTATAACTCTGTATTTGTAAAACAAATTATAAAAGTTTGTACAACGTCATCAAGGTAAATAGTGGAAGAAAAGGCTTCCTTGTTTATCCTGAGAAATTCACTGCCACCGAACATACAGAGAGCTGCAAGGTGATTAACCTGAGAACTGAGACTACAACGGAATCACGTTTTAAATAAAGTCTCCAAATTATTTTTGCTACTTAATTTTGGCAGTGTGAGGCATTACATGATAATCTTTAAAACAGGCTACAGGTTGCTACAGTCAAAACAGTATCCCACACATATACACTTCCACAGCACCACAGATAAGTCCGTGGGGCAGAGTGCGTAAACTACTCCAAGTATGCGTGTGTTTACAGGCTCACAGTGTAATAGAACCTGCACTAAGAAAACTGGTTTGATAACAAATCATTTTAGCGAAGCTAGCAACGCATCACAAATCTATAAAAGCAATATCCGACGCGGAGAGAAGGTGCCTACCTCCCCGGCACTGCTTCACCCCTCCGCCGAGACTGTAAACAGTTGACAATACCAGGTGTCCGCGTGGTGGGAGACACTGGTCACCTGGGTAGCTGAGGGTACACGCGTGTGTAAAGTTGGCAAAAATATTTTTGCAAAGATATTTGTTGACTCTCACAAACTGCAAAATACAAACACTTTCCTAAGCCGAGGAGGACACGGTTGGAGACTGCAGTCCTACTTCTCATTCTTCGCCCTAGAAACCCAGGAAGGCAGTAGTAAACAACAGCACACCGCAGCAGTGTTCATCATGGTATTCTGTGTGACAGATGTTAGAAACAGCAACGACCATTACTGGAGAAACTGAATAAGCCATGCAATACCCAGGTGGTGCAGCTATCACAATACTGAGTGAGTCGACCCGGGACAACCAACCTGCCCAGCAGGGAGTTACCGTGGTGGGTTTGATGCTAAGTCAATGCTGAGAAGCTCAGTGCTCCGTCCTGTAAAACAAGTTTGGGAAAACTCACACCTGCCCTATGGCTGCACCACAAGTCAAGGTGTGAAGTCAGATATAAAAAGACTTAAACATCCGGATTGGTTTAACACTGTAGATTGCTGCCTTGCTGACAGTTTAAGTATTTATGTTAAGGAAGAAAAGGACAGGAGTACGTCATCCCCTGCGAGTACACTGATTATTAAATGGGAAATAAGCCCACGCACTGACGTAGTAGCAGGTGATCACAAGTGATCCCCAAATCCAGCCACACTGCCCTGTCATGAGAAGTGTTTCCTTCTCCTCACTAATGTTCTCAGAACAGGTCAGCTGCAGCCCGTTCCTCTGAGACCTCTGCCCACCTTAGGAAAAGATCCTTGGTCTCACAGAAGTAGAGAATTGAGCGACAACTAAAGTGTGCATCCCTGCAGCACCCCTCATAGACCCTACTAACACAGGCATTTCACTATGTACGGTGCATGCTTATTCCAGACAGAAGCTGATTTCATGGTTCTGACGCAGGAAATTGCCATCTGGTCGATTTTAGGCTCACCAATAAAGATACACCCATATCCACTTCATAGTAATGATGTGCTCTATGGCTTTCAGTAGAGAAGTAAATAAGCTGGGTGTGGTGGACCCACACCGGTAATCTCAGTCTCCGGAGGCTGAGACAGGAAGGTCACCTCGAGGTTGAGGCCAACCTGGGGTACATAGTGAGTTCAAGGCCAGCCTGAACTGCAAAGCTAGCCCTTGTCTCAAAACACCAAAAATAAAAGTAAATAAAATATTATGGACTGCATCACATCATTCCCCAAATTAGTGTTGAAGCACTAACTCATGTGACTGCATTTAGAGAAAAGTCCTATTCAGAGGAGGTACTTAAGGGAAACTGAGGTAGTAAGTGTGATACCCTAGCACGTTGTAACTGCTGTCCACGTAGACAGACAGACCGGGGTCGCACACACATGGAGAAAACTGGGGTGAGGACACCTGAGAAGACAGCGGTACTCAAGCCACAGAGCGGCCTCCGGAAGAACCCCGCCCTGCCGTATCCGCACCCCAGACTTCAGCCTCCAGAACATGAGAAAATAAAGTGCTGCTGGCTGCGCCACCCAGTCGGTAGGAACTTAGCAGCCTTAGCAGATGAATACTACACACACAGGCACACATGTGTGTGTACACACGTGTACAGTAGGAAGTAACAAACTAACGCTGTGTGGGTTTGCGTCCGTGCCTCTTTACGGTGCTGTCTAGTTCATAAGCACTCTGGATGCAGACACACACTCAGAAAGTGTACGTTTATATAACACCACGTCCGCACATTTAGCAGAATGAAGGCCACACTGCGATGTGAGGGTAGGAGTCCTGTTTCAACTCTGGATGCGAAAGCTGGTCAGATGAACTGAGACTCGAATCAGTCATCAGGTTGTAAAAGGTTTCTGTTCTTGCCTTTCTTCTCCTCGGCCCCTCCTGCTCCCCACCCACATCTGGGGTGAGCACAGAGAATGTTTGCTACAAATGACTGCAGATTTATGGGCCTAGGAAAATTGAAGCCGACACCAGGAGGCCAAGTCATTTAAGCAGCTGTTCCTAGATCACGTTTTATTACCACGGATCAGACTGTGATGATACAAAACCATTAAACACGTCCCTGGACCCCGGAAGAAAAGGAAAGCCTGCTGAAGTGTGCGTGAATCAGCAACACTAGTCAGTGATGCGACTGCTGTGGAAAACCTGGCGGACAGTCCATCTGATGGACTCACAAGAAAACACTCACCCTGAGGGCAGGTTGTTCTCCAGAAGAAATGTTTCTACAAAGTAGCGAGTTTATCTTGAGCAAGAGAACACACTAATCGGGAAAAGAGCAGCAGAAAGGGAGAATTTGGCACGTGGAAATGTGTTTCTCCAGAACTTGCTTGCTCAGAGGGACCAATATCACTCTCAAGGGACACAAATCAGTTCTTGCATGGATCAAAGAATCTTAGAAACTGCACAGTTTTGCAGCCTTCCTGATGTCTGCAATACATGGACAGCGCTCAGCACACATGCAGTTAAAATCCTGCGACAGGCCGTGAAGGAGTGTGTGTGCTAGGGATTCGCTGGTGTTGTTGTTTTGTGGGACGAGGCACTGAACCCCAGGTGCTCTACCATTCAGGTCCAGCCCCAGACTTTTTGTTTGCTTGTTTGTTTGGTTTTGGTACCTGGGATAGAACCCAGGGCCTTTCACTTACCAGGCAGGCGGTGGCAGTTCCACTGAGCTAACTCCCGGGCCCATCCCAGACTTCTTTCTTTCTTTATTTTTTGTTTAGATTTTGAGGCAGGGTCTTATCAAGCTGCCCAGGTTAGCCTGGAACTTGCAGTCCTACTGACTGAGCTCTTGAGTAGCTGAAATTACAGGGATCCACCATCCTTGCCCCGCTGCATAAAAAGATTGACAAGTAAATGAAAAAGTCGAGAGACATTGTCAGAGCTAAGCTATAGAATAGATATGCAGACATTTAGTCTGAAAGACGGGAGACAGACCTGCTCTCAAACCCCATACATAAGGGAATTCGCCTAACCCTCCGGACACACCTGTCCACCAATTTTCCAACCTGGAGCTCTCCACAGCTCTCCCTAAATTTTCTTTGAATTTCTGGGGCTCACATTCTCTTGGTCCTATGCCTCCTGAATTTTTTCTTCTCCTGTTAGTCTCGAGCCACCCCTATGACAACCCAAATGTGGAAGAGTCACTTCCTAAGGTTCCACACAGAACTAATCACATTCTACACACACATTAATGCTTGTCTCCGGCTGGTAGGTTTCACTCCAGATCCGGCCATTGCAGGCAGGGTTACACAGTTCAGTGGACAGCGAGCCCCAAAACGGCACAGCCCGAACTTTGTGCTCCTCCATACTCCTGCAGCCAGCAGCTGGGGGGCTCTTGACCCTTCTGTCACACGGCACTGGGCCCGTGTCTTCTTTCCTTTATCATTGGTGCTTGCTGCCTGCCCTACCCTAGTCTCAACAGAACTTCTTTCTCACCAGGATGCCCAGAAACCTTTTCTGGAACCTTGAAACAAGTGACTTCCTGGTTGACATCACTCGCTCTTAGATTTTCATTCCTGGCTCGCAGTCCCCAAGGCAGAAGGACTTGCTACACTCTGAGGAATTTTAAACTGCTATAGCTGCGCTTTCTGTTGGTTGTTCACCACGTCCTTCCTTCTTCCCAGCCAGGAAACTCATCCTGTGTTCCATCTCAGCCTTATCTCCAGTCATAACCCAGGACACACCGTTACCACAGCTCTGCCTTTGGGTGCTTTTGATTAGCGTCGTTCCCTGTGTCCGCCCGTCACTGATGTCCTGTCTGTTGCAAAGCACTGATATCCTCAGCTCGATGATTCTGCTCCAACCCAGAAATGATGCCTCCTCCTCTGGCTTCTCTTTTGTTTTTGTGTTTGTTTGGTTGTTTGGGTTGTTTTGACTGTTTTGAGACATTCTTGCTGGGTCATGCAGGCTGGCCTCAAACTCGTGATAGTCCTCCTGCTCAGCCTCCCAAGTGCTGGGATTACAGCTGTGTGCCACCAAGCCCAGCCTGTGGCTTCTTAATCCATGTTATATCCCACAGCAATTATTATAATCCTTCCCTTCCATAACCCCCTAATTCACTCCCTTGTGAGTGAATTACCATCATATTTATTTGGGAAAAATCACAAGCTGGTTCTGCGCCTTTCTTATTCTGTACATCCACAGCGGAACTTGTCTGTAGAAGACACAAGCGGTGCTGCATCACCCCACTTTACACCTGTGACCAAAGGCCTGAACAGCATGCTTTTCCTGCCTGCTAGTTCTGTTCTGGGGTTGTTGTTTTTTTAATTCATTAAATAATTTACCTAAGTCAAGTCACAATTTCTTGTGCTACTGCCCCATCCTGTCTCACGCGATGGTCTTGCTTTCTTCGCTGACTTCCCTTCTCAGCTCCTTGTTTTGAATATTTCCCTTCTGACTGGGTCTACTGGACCATCGTTATGGAATCCTCAGTACGCAGGTGTGATGTTGCACTTTCTCCGTCATGCGAAACAGCAAAACTCTGTCTGATCTCATCCTGCGCAGCAGCTCCAGGTTCCTTTTGTTTCTCTGTTTTCGAAAAAGTCCAGATCCACCCTCTCTAACACGGGTTCTCGTAATCCTCCTGCTTCAGTTTATAACCACCACAGGCTTCCAAAACCGCTTCTGTCAAAGTCCCGAACGGCTCATCCGGCACCACGCCGGCCACCTCCACCTGTCAGAGCATTCTTCCCCGCCGCCGGCTCCCTTGTCTGAGGCAGTTTCTCCAGGTGCTTTGGGCAGGAGGCTCTCCATGGGCTTCCATTCGCCCTGTTGGCCTTTGCTGCCTCTGGCTTCTCTTCAAGGCGGGAATTCTCAGACTCAGTGCACGGCCGTGCTGTTTCCCTTGCTTCACTTGTTACGCTCAGGCTTTTGCATTACAGGGAGGAGATGCATAGACGGATAACAACACATCGATGCCAAATTTTGTCATCTCACACCTTCCGCTGACCCTCAAACTCTCCGTCCGTCTGTGTGTCCAGGTCCCCACTTGCTTGCCCAAGTGTCATTTTTCAAAGTTGTCTAGAGAAAAACTCAAATTTTTCCTCATAAATCTGTTTCTCCCGCATCTTCCTTATCTTCTATTAATTCAAGATGATGAGAAATTCTCTCTGATTCCTCATTTTCAGTCATCCTCTCCACTTAATTATTTCCGTCTTTTTGTTCTTACTTGGGAAGAAATCCAAAATGTACAGATTTCCCACTGGCCACTGCTCCCATCACGACTAGGCAAACCGTCCGTCTTGGTTTGGCCCAGCCTTCCCAGCCCCTGGTCTCTCTCGCACACCCCCTTCCCTCCTGCCTGCTCACGCGGGCACGCTGATCCCGGCGTCTGAGCACAGTGCCATCCACAAAGCCCTCCAGGGACTCCCCGGAGCTCAGAGGGTCACCCTGGGCCTGTGTGCTGCCCCAGTCCCGCCTGCCGCTGCCGTGCCACTGGGTCCCGTCTGCCCGCCACTCGATCTTTTCTGCTGCTTGCTCACTCTGTCCTTCCCTACAGCTGGCTCACACCTCCTCCACCTACCGCTCTCCAGAATCCCGCCTTCCCTCTCTCTCTTTTCCCTCCACAGTCCCGCGGCCTGTCCAGGCTCCCCCATGGCAGGAAGGAAAGTCCTAGAGCTCAGCCACCTTCTCTATCTCCCCTGCATCTCCGTGTTCCTCTCTTGTCTTCTTACAACGTTTATCCACCTGACACCATGGCAATGAGAATGTGTACACAGTGGTATACATTCTTCCCCTGATCATGGTCACCCAGAATTGTAGAGTAAATTCTGCAACTAGAATCATGGAAAGAGTTAAGCTTGTGAACTGAGGTAGCACCGTGTTTTGTTTTGTGTTTTTCCCTCTTGCTATCTTCGCTGCCAGGTACCATTTATGAGAAGAGATGTTCTTGTCTGATTTATTGTCTATCTACACTCCTAGTTTGTAAAGCCATGCAATTGCATGTATGTGTGTGGGTATTTACATATGTGTAGGTATATTTAATGGATTAATGAATATTGATTGAGCAGATGAGTGAATCAAATACTGTGAATATTGACCTTCTCCTCCTCCTCAGTTTCCAAGACATATTAACAATGATCAAGTAGTAATTATTCAGAATCATCGCACATTATGTTTTTGTATAAAGTATTCATGAGCTTACTACTTGCTCCCAGGACTTCCGGATAACATCTCCTTGTGGCCGTCAACTGCACCCAGCCCTACAGACCCAGGCTGCAGTTGGGGCCAGAGGGGATGGTCTGGCTGTGCTGGCCCAGGTCCAAGGCCTCAAATGCAAGTCCCAAATGATGCAGAAATTCTGCAAGCCCTTCAACGCTGACCTGGTTTCAGCTCCGCTCTCAGTGCCTCCCTGGGATTTTTCAGCCTGGCGTTTTTTGAGGTTCCTCACAGCATGGCGCTGGCTTCGGCAGAATGAGCAGACCTGGTAGAAGCGAATCCTTTCCCGATCTGACTGCAAAATCACCTGACATTGCTGGCACTGGCTGCTGTGGATGTGGGGACAGGTGCCTTCAGGCTCCCGATTTACAGGGGGGGACAGAGACCCCTGCAGAATGGATGGACTTCCAGAGTTATGTTGTAGAGGGAGGGTGAGAGATAGTCCTCCATTTAGGAAAATACAGTTGTCCACGCCTGCCTGTGTGATGTGGTAAGAAATGTCCTTGTTCTTTGCCTATCCAATGATGACTTTAACTAAACGTTCTGATTTTTTCATAACTCAAGGTGTGACTCCAGTATGTTCCTAACATCAGAGCTGCTCTGACGTCAAAAGCAGCACACCAAGTGTAGGCACATGCAGCATAATGAAGTACGCCTTCAGTCTTTGTGCCTGGCTCCTGCACTGAGCTCCTAACGCCCTAGGAGGTTCCTGGGTGGGAGGCAAGATTTTGTTCTAAGGAGATGAGCCTGGAGGGCATCTATCTAGGTACCTTGAGGACAGGCTGTTCTCCTGAAAAACAGCCTTCATTAGAGGCTCGTGTTTTTCAGCTTCAAGCCTCATCGGTCCCACTCACCAGGGAGGCTGAGGGGCTCGGGACTGAGTTGTTCATTTATCCTCCTTGGAGGAGACCTGCGGATGTACTGTCCAACAGTACACATGTGTACCATCGACAGTAGGTAGGCAGCCACCCAGTGCCGTGCATGTGGCTCTGACTGGAGGCTGTCAACTGTAACAAGGTCTTTCTCGGAATTAACACATCCTGACCAGGAAGAGGCTTTCTAAGGCAGTGTCCACAATGGGAAGCCACTGATGGTAGTTTTCTTCAAGCAAATTACTTTAACCAGATTAACATTTTCAGTTCTCCCATCTGACTTTCCCCAGTTCCGGTTTTCCTTCCCTACTGTCTTCTCTGGCTTTGTATCAGTTGGACCCACACTGGACCCATACCTGGCCACAACTGTTTGCATAAGAGTCCAATTAGAGGAGGCCATGGATAGCCTCAGGGAATGAGTGGCCTGTGTTATCTGACTTACTCCTTGCAGCAACTTTTATAGGTATACATCATTATAGTAATGTTTAGATAAAATGAGGCTATCTTTAATCTTCCCACACTTCTCATAGTAAATGAAAGCTGAATTAATCCAGGGCCCTCTTAACATTCTATGAAACCAAGAGCCTCTCTCAAGGGCTGATTCTTCTTCACTTATCCCCTTCTTTGATAAACAAGGAGTTTCTCTTCCCTGATCTCTTGTGAGACATCAGGATGGCAAAACTGTTGTGAGGAACATTAGAATAAGCTTTAATATAGGAATAGAATGGTATGAGCTCATTTCCACATCTTGGACCAGAATATCACAGACAGGATATGAATCTTGGATAGACTTAGAGCAGGCTCTTTTTACAAATGTCAGGCTCCAAAATAGGGAATATGAAGTCATATTCCAAGGGTCAGGAAGAAACTAGTTAGAACAACAACAAGAACCGACGAAATGCACAAAATTACACATGCCTACCAAAGCAAGCATTAAATGAAAGTCACAGGCATTAATTCATGTTCTGGGGATTGAAAAGTACTTTTTTCCTTCTATGATCTCAACACTCAGTGGTTTAGCAAAATAAGTAAAAATGTAAGTAAACTGCAAGGCAAAACAAGGTTAAGGTGGTCAGAGCAGCCCAGGAAGCTCTGCTGGGGTGAGAGGAAGGCCAAAGCCAAGCCAGTCCCAGCACACAAAATGCCCTGCAGAAAACACAGGAAGAATTTTGTTAACTGGGGAGAGAGACAGATGTTCTTCCTGGCTGGGAGGAGTTGCTCATTGGTCAGGGTCGATGGCATGCAGTGTCTGCTCTCAGGATGATGATCTGCTGTTGTTCTGGGCCTTTGCGGCTCCTCCCCAGAACAGGTCCAGAGGCAGACAGAAGAGGATGGGGGAGGCAGCAGGAGCAACTCCTGGTAAAGCGTAGCATTTAGATCTTCTCCTGCGAACCAAATTCCAAGCCTCAGGGGTCTGTACGACTGTACTATGTTCTACCCACTTCTGTGCGCAGTGACGCGAGTGTGTCTTGAGCTATGAAAGCAGAAAACAAACTCCTACTAGTAAAACAGGTGGAGGAATGTCATGTCTTCATCACGTAACGGAAATTCACCTCAGGTCTGGGACCGGAGGGAGCTGGGAATTAGGTAACCACATCAACAACCTGGACTGGGCCATTTTAATTTGTAAATAGAGGTTATGTTTCACTCTAGGAGTTTGAATTTTGTGAATATGTTTTGCTCTCTTCTCTGATCATGCACTTAATCTGGCAACTAATCTTACTTCTGGGAAGTATTCCCTAAATCTTAGTTATTTACGTATTGAACTATGAGCTTGAAGGAGACTGATATTTAATAAGTTTTTGTGGGACAAAGAATCTTTTAGTTATGGGCTGTATTTATTTTCAAAGGTATGAAATGAAAGAGCCCCTTTCAACTGCCAATCATACGAAGATTGAGTTTATTTTGTTTCTCTAAGGGAAGATGACAGCCTTTTCAACACCCCCAGAATTCACGGCTCTCCAGGCAGAGCTCTGGGGACTCGGGGCAGAGGGACTCAACTGTGATTCGCTCCCCTGCAGGCCTCACTCAGCAGTGTTTCCTGGGTGCTCACTGTCTCTGGTCCCCAGATTGGCACTGAGAGTTTGCCTCCCCCCAGAAGGAGTGAACCTCTCTGAATCCTGTCAAATTTAGCCAGATAACTAGTAGAAAAGGGAGAGGTGAAGACAGAATAATACAAGCCAAAAAACCTACAAAAATGACTAAAACTAAGAATTTTTAACTTTCCAAACCGTACTATCCTCTGGTATCCTCTTCAGCAGAGCCAGGAAGTTCTAGGAGAGGTGACTGTAGGCAACTGACTGTGCTTACTTTCTTTTTATTACCAAGGAAAGTAAAAACTACATGTCAGTGAGCACGTTTGTGGACTAAACTCAGTGAGTTAATTACACTGGGAAAAATTAGGGGAAAAGTAGGGGAAAGGGGTTTTAATCTCTTTTCTAAGTATCATAAGTAATAAAAGAATTTTTGGGGGGGTACCAAGGATCGAACTTAAGACCTTGCACTTGTGAGACAGGCAGCGGAACCACTGAGCTAAATCCCCAGCCCCAATAGGATTGGAATTAATAAAGCCACATGTTATAAAACATTATAGCCATTAGCCTATTCTAAAAGCAATTAGCTCGCGGGATCTTTACGATCAAGTGTAAGTTCCTTTAATGGTAAAGAGGGACGAGATGGGGCGGTCCCAGCTCACTGTGTGGCTGCTGTCTCTGGAGGCGGTGTGCCCAGATGCCAGCCTGTTGAGTTTTCCAAAGACGCACAACCAAAGCAGAAGCGAGTTGAAGGCTGTTATAGGAGAAGATGGATTCTCTTGCTGTCACAGAGTCCACAGCAAAGCCTTGGCACAGAATTAGACTTCTTAAGTAAGGAAGACACAAAGAGCCCATCTATAAATCTTCCCTTTGAGTTGCTACGTCCTCGCCCCGACGTACGCTGGTGCGGAGAGAACAGACTGCTTCCGTCGGGGGCCAGCCTTACTCCAGAATGTCACCGTTTCCTTTTCCCTGAAGAAATCCAGAAAGCAGGGAGACCCTGCTCAGAGCTGCAGGGCCTGGATCCACTGTCTGGCCCCCAGTGGCCTGGCCAGTGGCAGTGGGCAGGTGGTTTGGCCTGCACCCTGCTTCCTCGTGTGTACCCTGGGATGATTTATGGAATACATAGGTCCATTGCCAGTAGCAACTAGAGGCCGAATGGTTAAATATGCAGGAAGTATTTGGACAGGCACGGGGGCATAATTAGTGGTGTGTGAGCCCTCACTTCTCAATGGGAGCTCACATGCGCATACACACACACACACACACACACACACACACACACACTCACTGTCCCCGAGTGTTCCCTTTGCAACTCTCTCCCTGAG
>NW_022900916.1:2704091-2760938 GCF_012274545.1 Fukomys damarensis
TGGGAGCTCATGCGCATACACACACACACACACACACACACACACACACACACACTCACTGTCCCCGAGTGTTCCCTTTGCAACTCTCTCCCTGAGTCTCTCTGGCATCTGCCCTTGAGTGACCCCTGGCCCTCTCCTCTGTCCACAGAGAACTGACACCGGATCCGCCCCGGACCACCCCATGGCAGTCGCCTGTCTCCCGTCATTTCCTACGGGGCCACTGGGCACCAGCTTCGTCTCTGCTCCTCCAAACCTTGGCCCCATCTTCACGACCACCCACACAGCACTGCAAACTGAACCTGCTTCCTCTCATGGAACAAAGATCTTCTGCACACCAGCGCCCAGGAAAGTGAGTAAGGAATTATAAATACCATTTGTGGTCCTAGGCTACACTTACTATCATTAACATGATGCATTATTATTTTCATAAACAGCCACCAATTTAGAGTAACTTGACAGCATTGACCAAAAAGCTGAATCTATGAATGGAGGCAGTAGCGTGTGTTCATTTAGGGCAGTAATTAGAGTGAGACACTGGACGTGGTCTTATTTATCTGTTTGTGAAGTTTAGGCAGACAAATCATGACTAGAGTTTTCAGTGAGGTTCCATGCCCAGGATTCTGTTAAGTAGTGAACATATGAATAAGAAATCTCTACTCAGGACTTGACAAAAACCAGAAGATCATGTAAATACATGCATTTGTCAAGTTTGTTCCACGGATAGCGTTTGGCAGTGTTTTGTTGTAGACAGACAGACGCACTCATGAAGGTATCGTCACTCCCCCTAAGAACTCACTGTATGAGAATTCAGGACATAATAATGCAAAGTCAGAACACTCAGCCAAATAAATAGAAAGAAAGCAGTTGTGCTCCCCTAGATGTGGAGATAAACTCTTCTCCTTGTTCCCTCTCCCACACTCTGTGTCTGTGTCTGTGGGTCTGTCTTTCTGTCTCTGAGAATAAAACTAGCTACAGAAAACTCCCAGTCACCCTCGCTGCCTCCTCCAGTCATGCTCGGTATGTGTTAATTTGCGCGTTCTCACAGCGTGAACTTTGCTGGTTTAACAATCTCTACATTCATGTGCCCCACTCTGGTTTCCTGCCTGCGCCAGCCCGAGAGCTGACCATCACAGGTCAGCGCCCTGAAAGGCCCTCGGGGTACGCGGGGACCAAGTCTGCAGGAAGGAACTGGGGCTCCCCCTTCTCCCACGGGGAGACTGCTCACAAGAGAGCATGAGCCTGGGCCGGAAGTGGGACAATTTCTCCCACTCAGGCTTCCTCCCACCCAATCCGCAGTGTTTTTCCGGTCGGAGGCTAAGGTTGGGGAGCTGAAAGCAAGATGGTCAGGGAAGCATGTCCGGGGCCTGAAGGGCACAGGGGCAGGGGCCGAGCAGGGGTCCTCGCTCTCAGGACATTTTCGCTGCCCAAGCCTGGCCACGCCGCGGCTGGACCAGGGCACCACAGGAGACAGGCGGGGCAGAAAGCACAGCCCCTGCCCTGCGAAAGGGCGCGGTGGGTAAAGGGAGGGACGGAGAAAGGCACCCCTTGCATCCGCTTCAGTTAAGTCCGGGGTCACCATGTAAGGACACAATGCAAATAAGAAAACTGTTATTGGGGGAGATTCAAAAAGTTTTTAGCCTCAGTGACATTTGTTTCTTCTTAAATTAGTCTGTTCTCCTAAAAGCACCCACTCTTAAAGCTACTTTTTGAAAAGAGGGAGAAAGGCAAGAAATAAATTGGGAAACACAGTCATTTGTTTTTCTTTATTGTTTCTTTTCCCAGAAGTAAATTTCCACTTTCAGAAATATTTTCTTACAAGATTTGTGAATCCTTCTGACTTTCACTGAGGAAAGATTTCATGACATTCTTTATGCCACAACTAAATATGTGATTAATTTAGTATTCTAAAATCTTTCAGTTTTGTTCATCCATATTTTGTTGAAGTTCATTGCCTTATCTGAATATAATGTATATTGTATTTGTTGAAAATCAGAAATTAAGGAAAGAAGAAATATCAAGAATAATTCTACTTTTGGAAACTACAATAGATATTAAAGATTACTGGTATAAACTTCTTCCTAATGACAACATGAGCTTCAAGATTTAAAAATTTAAATTTATGATGCATTTAAAATATTTATAAAACAAGTTAGAAATGCTTATGCAATTGATCAGGAAAGCACTTAGCTGATAATAAAATCTCTCAAAATACAAACATGAAGCCTACTACTACTATTTTCTACTGATATCGAAATAGCATATAAAATAAATAAATCTAAATAACTTGTCAATTCAAATTAAAAGGTGACATTATATTTTATTACAAATGACTCAAAGAGAGAAGTGCCTTACTGGACATAGCATCTGGAAGTCACAGCCTTCTACATAAGTGTCTCTGTGAAATAACATAAAATTCTCCAAAATATTTGTTTCCATTTTTATTCTACTTCAAACCATACTGTGCCAAACAGCTGTTCTTCCTCAGCAACAGAAGGGGATTAGTCCCTTGATTGTAGTGATTTCTGTGTGGGTCTTGTTCTTTTTTTCTTCACAATATGAGAAACAGAAATCTAGGAGTAACACAGCTTCAAATTTGTAACATTTTTGTAACAAATGCAATACAAATATTTATTGAGAAGCTAACTTGTCCTGAGAATAATATTGCATGAACAGGGTCATAAACAGTAGTGGTACGTTCCCTGATTACTAAGAGCCAGGCACTAAAATGGTATCATCTAGGAAATAACCAGACAAGTTTAGTACCTGGAAGCAGCTTCTAGATGCAAATGGCTTTGCCATATAATGACTTTGTAGTCAACTCTTTAGTGCAGATGCCCATCTGCCTTCACACACACACACACACACACACACACACACACACACACACACACACACACACACACACACACACACACACACACACACACACACACACACACACACACACACACAGCAGAAACAGTGGTTCTCCAGCATAGAATGCACTTAGATACTCGGTGGGTTTTTCCAAAATGCTCCTTGTGTTCAGAATGCACACATATATAGGTGGGTTGAAGAGACTTGTGCATCTGAAAGGGTAAACTGCCACCTGCACAAATAAGGAAGTCTTGCAGGGTTAGGGTATAGGATACCCGCCATGGCTTATGCCTAGATGGTCCCTCCAAAGCCTCATGGAGTCAGGGGTGGGGATTTTCAGAGGTGGCTGGATCGAGAGTATGTGACACTGGGGTTGAATCATGATGCAGTGCTAGGCTCAAGGCGAGAGGATTAAGAGCATGAGTGCTGCCCACCCTGAGTAGCTTGGGTAGGATAAAAGGGGCAGATAGTTGTTGACTAGGTCCCTTGCTGCTTTTGCTACGTGGTGGGCACCATGAACTGTTTCTCCTCTGCCAAGCCACCGTACCCTGGAGCCAGCTGACTATTGACTAAATGCTCCATAAACTGTGAGCTGAATAAACCTTTCCCCTTTTAGCTTTGGGTGTTGGGTATTTTGGGCAACACAAAAAGTCACTAAGACAATACCTAACCATTTGTTTTAGTTTACACAAAAAAGGTTGACTTAGGCAATTCTCCATGAAAAATCAATAATACTACTGAAGTCGATAAATATATGAAAGAATGTAATCATCACTCCAACTTTCCATTAAACCAAAACTGTTTAATGGGGTGTGGCTAAGTAGCACTGAGCTCAGTGTGAGAACTTGGTAAGTGGAGGGGTTGGCACATGGGCCCTGTGGTGTCTGCTTGTGTATGTGCGAATCTGGGCTGTTTCTGAAGGTATTTTCACCTTCTACTTAGGTTAGACAATGCAAGCATTCCTTTTGTTTTCTTGAGTTGTCCGGGAAATTACACAGCCTGGACTGTCCTATAGTCACGAAGCCTTTGCCTTACTTTTCCTATTTGATTTCTATAAAGATATGATTTTTTTAAAGTGCATGAAAGCACAGCTAGACTTTTATACATTATACATTATACTATTATGCATTTATACATTGCACTGCTCAAAATTCTGAAGAAATAACAATTATATTCTATTATTAAGTTGGTTTAAAATACATTAAAATGTTAGCAATAGGGAATCTAAATTGTGTAAAGTGCTTCTCAGTGTGAACACATATATACTTGTATTTAAAATGAGTAATGAATAGCAATTCACATAAAATGACCTAGAATTGGCGCCACCCCCTGAAATAAGTTCACAAGAAACATTATCGATTAAATAAGTAAACCAAGACTCTTCCCGTGTAACTACCTGGGTTTGCCTGGCTGGGGAGGTGAGAGGAAGGAGAGAACTTAAGGGAAAAAAGAAACAGGACAGAGACCAATTAATGGGGATGTTTTGCTTCCTTTCTTCGTGCAAAGTCTCCGAGGATGCTGGAAAAGAAATCAAGAAGGCAAAGAGAAAAGGGAAAACGGAAAGAGCCGTCGGCGCTGTGCTGGACGAGGCAGACGAGCACGCCCTGCCCCTCCTTCCGGGCATCTGTCATCTTCGTTGGTGCCAGGCACTGCGCTCTCTCCCCGTGCCGCTTCACGTCTGCAGCACTTGGCGTCTCTCTTCCTGCCTACTGAGAACATGTCCTATGTGCTCCTGAGTATTGGGTTAGAATGAAACAGTGGGACTTCAGCGTGGCGAGGCGCTGTGCGCGCTGGGGTAAAGGAGCATCCTCCCTGCTCTCCTGGATTCACGACTGCACGTAGGGGAGAATGACGTCCGATGTCATCAGCGCCTCCCGAAGGAGACGCTGGAGCTCTGTGCGGTCTGCCCGGCTCTGAGCTGCACGGTGACCTTCCCACGTGCCGAAGCCACTCGGAGGCCAGATGGAGACATCCTCGTGATGAAGGCGAAAAGGAGTGTGATTCTCTGAAAAGCAGGGTAAAAGAAGCTCACAATGCCTGGGACAAAAAGAGGAAGAAAGTGCATATTGTGAAATAACTACATGGACAAACATGAAACGGGGAAATCAGACTTACAGGGGAAGCATCTGGCGGCAGCCATCCAGATGCCACATGGGTAATGTGGCCCGATGTACACTGCTGGGCCAAGTGGGAGCTGCATGAGCCAGAGCACTGCAGGCGGACCACAGGGGCAAGCTGGGGAGCTCATATGTAGTCTAGGAGGATTCCTGTGACTTGCGCAGTGGAGATACAAGGAAGAAAGTAGATGCGCAATATATTTAGGGGCGAAATAGATGAAATTATGAGAAGGGAGCCTGTACTATTCAGACTTAGTCATGTTGAGTTTGATGCACCATAAAACATCTCAATAAATATAGTCTGTGGGCTGCGGCACGCATGGTGGGAAGCTCAGGAAATGGCTTTGGGCCTGAGAGATATTAATTTGTGATAAATGTTTCCAACACAGGGTAACTGAAGCCAGGAGAGTGAATGAGAACTTTTAGAATAAGAAGAATGAGCGTATGACAGAGACACGATGCACTTGACCATTTAAGGGCTAAGTATAAGAGGAAAAGCCAGGAAAAATAAAAGAAAGAAATGAAGCAAAAAGAGGAAGGAAGGAAGGAAAAGATCAAGCCTGTGGTTTCATGGAAGATCAAGGAAGAGGCAGCTTAGAGAAGATGGTAATAGAAAATAAGATTATAATATTGACAGATATAACTCACATTTTTTGATTCTCCACACTAACCAGTGTCATCCATTATGAAAATGATGCTTTGGCCAAGGAACCCAGGCTGGGAGCAAAGGACTGTCCCCCTGCGTCATCACCGCCTCTGCCACCGAGCTCCCTCTGGTGTGCTCGGCTCTTCTTGCACAAACATCTTTCCAAGCCCTCAATGAAGACAGCGTCGGAATCTGCTCTCCCAAGGGACTGCCACACAAGCCAAGCCCAGAACCCTCTTTCAGTTGCCTCCTTCTCCTCCTTCTGGTGGCAGAGATTCCCTTTCAAGGACGGTCAGGATGGTGCACACACAGCACCCCTGTACAGATGGGGTTGGCAACAGGCTTCTGGTCTTATGCACCCATCCACGCAGAAAGCAGATATGACACCACACGGCCTCCCATGCTGGCCAGGGTCTGGGGTTTGCAGCATCAGGAGGATGAGGGGCCATCTGATTCCCACAAGAGCATATGGACTGGTCTGAGTAATTCAGGGCACTAGCAGGGAAGCCCAAGTCTGCCACTCAGAGAGAAGCAGGCTGTGAGCAGGGCCCTTGCGTACAGGGGTATTCATTGATCAGCAGGGCTCATCTTCAGAAGCACAGTGTGGGAGAGAACTTACAGTTAAGCCATTCAAATCTGCATCAATTTTGCCTAGATGCCAAGGACAAGGCAATATTTTGCCTTTTCTTGGATCTTTTCCTACATTCCCAAGAAAGCCCAGAGAAGAAATACTTACCTAGAAGGATACTATCGCTGGATGTCTCCCTGATCACTCTGTCACTTCTGTTTTCTTCACTACTTCCCATGACCAGAAAGAATCTCAGTACGCACCACAAAGCCAGTGTCCAGCACAGAAAAAAAAAAAAAGCCTCAGACTCGACTGCATCTTTTCTATGACATGGAAGACATTTTGAGCCACCCCTCCAGGCTTGGTTGTGGACGTCCCAAAAGAAAGGAGGATGGTATGACTGTCCATTCTGGGGTGCTTGCTTCATTGGATTAAGGAACTTTGAACAGATCAGTAAAGGCTACTTTTGAGGGTCTTGGAGGTGTAACCTTGAATACTATATATAATTCCTGGCCCCATCCTCTCTGGCACTGTTCCCCGCTCTGCTTCCAGCTCTACTGGCCCATTCCTCCATGCTGCTCCTGCCTTGGCACCTGCCCACCATGGACGAAGATTTCTCTCCTCCTTGAGTTGTGTGTGCCGGGTACTGTGGCCATGGGAAAGCTGAGCAGTACTGATGGAATCAGAAAGTGAAAGGCAGCTTAAAGGCTTTCTGCATAGCTAAAGAGTTCAAGGTTCCATCAGTCCAGACTTGCATTGGAGGTAAGACTTGGAAGAACAGATTTCTGGTAGGAGTTAGAGTGTGCCATTTAATATTTACTAACCTATTATCCCATTATAATATTTTAGGTTCTCGGCTCTATCAGTAAATTTTGAATGCCTTTCATATATATGCAATATATCCTTATTATGTACCAAAGCAACCACTTTCTTGAATTTCTGTAGTCTTGTTCTTTCTTTCCCCCTATTTGTTTCCACAATTTGCACTTACACGGATGAGTAGGTGCCTTCAGAACAAGGTAATAGAGGAAAAGCAGAAAACTCAAAGCTGGGAGTGGTAGGATGTTTGTCAAGATGTGGATATGGAGGAGGGGAATTTAGTTCTGTGCTGAGTTGTATTAGGTACTGTGGAAGTCAGAGAAGGGGAAAGATATGAAAACTGTGCCTTGTGGGTGGTAGGAAAGAGCACAGGGGTCCATGAGTTTCAGGAGTGCACTCTAAAGAGAGCCCAATGCTGTGGGCCAGGAGTGGGCTCCTTGATCCTGGTGTGCTGAGTCAGGGCTCAGTTGTGACTTTTTAGGTTACTTGGAGTCATCAGGAGTGTGTGCCCAGCCTCAGGAACCCCACGGTTTCTCCATGCTCCTGGGTACCTTGTCTCCACCCTCATCTGCCTGCAGTTTACCAAAGTAAACTTTTTAATTTATTCAAAATACCATCAAACTAGTGCCAGCATAAGTTCACAGCTTTCCCACAGCATTCCTCTACTCTGGCTACACAGTCCAAAGCTCCCCAGCCTCTCCTCTCATTCTCATCTTTACTTGGAGACCAAATCTCTAGTACCAGCAGGGACATACTTCCAAAATATTCACTTACAATTCAGGCTTGGTACTGCTGCCTGAAGTCCAAGAAGGTGTCTGTCTCTCTGACACAAATGAAGAATCCCTGTGTTGGTTCAGTTCCCAAACTGAGTCTTTTGTGCTTCCTTGGTCTAACAGGGAAAGTGTAGCATTTAATCCCAAATTTAAAATCAAGAGAAATATGTTCCTGCTCAGTATTGAAAACACGCTTTGCCAACTGGAATAGTAAAATAACACTTTCCAAATTTGTGATATTTGCACAGAACTTCAAACATAATGCATTTCTAAGATCCATCTTATAAAGGCGCTGTGGGAATTCACTGATGGTCCCCCACGACTCATAAGGAAAAGGAAACAAGTGAAAGTGTCACTCTGCACTTTGTTTTGAACAAGTTATCTAAACATTACACTAGCAGATTAGAAAAGGAATTGCTTTATTTAATTGACTAATTGCCCACTCGAATCCCCAAAGACCAGTTATTGTAACATGAACTAGGTGATTTCCACTAAGAGTCATACATGAGTCAATAAAAGGTCATGTTTTTATACGCTAAAATCTCTTGAAAGAATAATATGAATGTTGACTCCTGGGCCATGCCCACACTGGCCCGTGAAAGGTATTTCCCTCCAGGGTGTGCTGGTCTCTGCATCTGTATTCTTCACAACCCGGAGCACAGGCAACACTCAAAGTTGCTTTCAGTATATTGTGATTTTGTGGTATTAAAGCGAAGCCGGTGTCTGGTGTGTGATATGTATATAAACACATATCCAAAAACTTAATCTGTACATAGCGATTCTCCTAGAGCTGGGTTGACATCATTCTTCCTTTTATTTTTCTTAAATGTTAATAAGTAATTTTACTTATATCAAATTTGTATTTGCTAGGATTTTTATAGCACATTAAAAAAAGCTGATTCACAGAAGTATTTGTTTTATAGCTACTACACTTTAACACTAATCTTTTAGGATTAGGGGCCTAAAGCTAAGTAATTATTTTAGACTTAAGGGGAAAGAGCATTTATTGATTTTCAATGTTAGGAAAAACATTTATGCAAACGTGTGTGTGTGTGTGTGTGTGTGTGTGTGGTTAAAAATAATGCCATTGTGACTTTAGGCTCAACATCAGAAATCCAGTGAGAATTGTTGTTGATTAACCCTAAAGTAAAAGCTACTGAACTGGTAAAAAATGCAATGCTTAAAACTACATTATGCCAACCAAGAAAGAAAACAACTATTCAAAATCATGAGTCCCTAAATTGAAGACATCTTTTAAAAATACACTTGTAAGACCAAAATGTAAAAATTTTTGCACAAATCTCCCATAATTTAGAATCCTTTGGGAGAAAGAAAATCTCAGTGTCCCGCACATCATTCAAATCTCCTCCATGAGTCGCCACTGACAAGGGCTCACATCTCCTATTCAAAATCATATCTAATTGGCAACTCTTCTCCTGTGTCTTCTCAGACCTCCGAGTCAAGCTCAGAGTCCGCTGAAGTAACATACAACCCCGAGCCACTCAGAAGGGTTCCGTGTTCCTCGAGACCTTGAAGCTGGAGTGTTGTCCGGCATCTGCTTTGGTTTCGCCAAATTGGTGCTGTTATGGTTTAGATGAAAATGTCGTGGAAAGGCCTCATGTGCAGCTGGCGGGGCTTTGGGAGGCGACCAGGCAAGTGGATCATGGCGGCCTACAGCTGACTTGCTGCCAGGAAGTGGTACCTGGTCACAGGGGTCACTGGGCACATGACCCGGAAGGGTTTATCTCCTGCTCCCTTCTCGCTCTGCTTCCTACCAGCCATGACATGAGCAGTGTCCCTCTGCTCAGCCCTTCCGCCCTCCGGCTTTTGTGTTGAAGCCTGGTGAGTGTGAACCGAAAATTAGGAGACTGTGACCCAAAATAAACCTCTTCTCCTTTAACTTAGGGGTTTTGGGTGTCCCTGCAATGAGATGGCAACTACGTGTAGTCAGTTATTATGGCTACCATCACTTATCCCCAGTAATAAAGTAAGGGGACCAAGAAGTTAAAGAATCTACTTCTGTATAGGTGTTTTCTCCCTAGGAACTTTCCCACTTGCAAAATCTAAAGCTACACAAGAAAAAGCAGTGAAATATCCTTTCCTCCGATGCAAAGAGATTAAACTATAAGGCAAAGAAAATATTCAGACAGAATGCTGACGGACTGAGTGCAAAGAAATGAAAATTTATGTCACCAGGAAAATTGGAGAAAAGTTACAACTTTGGGAAATTGAGGGAAGTGATGTTATTTCCACAACAATATGTGAAGGGTGGACAGGGTGGATCTTTACAATTAACCCCATTCAGGAGGGCTCCACTCAGTTATTAGATGCCAAACATTATTGACTACATTTAACAAGGTATTACCATCAAAGAGAGCAACTCCAGGATAAGCACGTCAGAATTAAAAGTGCTGAAATTCTATAGGCCATCTGGAGTACAAAACAGCAGCTGCTTACTGACTCCAGGCAGCTGATGATAGAATTTTAAAGGACTGCACAGCAAATACCCAGTAAAATGACTCAGATGAACCCAATAAATCACGGCTACTCATAAGGGTGTATATGGCCTTTCCATTCATTTCCATAAGGAGGCTGTTACCTTTAAATTAAGAGATGGGCTGGGGGTTTAGCTCAGTGGTTCTGCCACCTGCCTCATAAGCACAAGGTCCTGAGTTCAATCCCCAGAACCAAAAAAAAAAAAAAAAAAAAAAAAAAAAAAAGTGGAACCTTTAAATTAACAGAGAAGCAAGTTGCTGAAAAGGCGAAAAGCAGAGAAAGAGAAATAAAGAAATTTAAGAACTACATCTGGAGAAGAATTTTGGGTATGTGATTACCAGTCCATGGAAAATTCGAATGAAGCAAATCAGCAGTCCGATGATTGGAGAAATTTTATTTCCAGAAAGTCAGAAATTTGAACCACAGGAGCCTTTGAATATTGAAATCTAGAGCAAATAAACAAATAGTTAATAATGATGAAACTTGAGAACTCCCAACTTCACACCAGCCCTACACAAATGCAAAGGCTCTGTACCCCCCTGAGGAAGATGCTGCTCTCCTAGCTCTTGGGGCCAGAGCGGGTGAAGGATGAGGGGGAACTTACACAGGGACGCACTACGGAGCCCTGGGAAGATGAATGCAGCACTCCTGGCAAGGACATGAGTGAGGATTTGGCAGGGGCACAGCCTCCTGGCACAAGGCCGGAAACCTTCACACTGTGTCTTTACCCTTCTCCTTTGTGAATGGGTGCTATTTTTTATATATTTCTATTGGTACATGTTCCTAGTTCATAATGATTATATTCGCTGTTAGGAGTTGGTACACATATGAGATATTTCCCAATTCTTTTTTTAAGTTTTAAGTATAATTTTTAAGAGTAGAGCATTTTATGTCTTCTTTGAAAAGCAAACTGCTGCAGATCTAAACATTTTTATAAACTGGTTGGTAATTCATCCCATTTTCCTATAAAATGAATGCATAAGACCCTAAGTCAATGAGAAGCATCAAGGACAAATGAACACATGGAGAAATAAAAGGAGTGCAAAACACTGTTTAACCCCCCTCCCCCGCCGGCGTACTGATCCCTCCCCAGGGACATGCCGACAAATAATATTTGGATATATTTATAAGATGTATGATATTCATATATATTGTATATGTTTGTAGTACAGGAGGATCACGTTCCACTTAGGAACTCGGTGAATATGCACAAAAAGTGAAGGGGGCATTGTGAATTGAATACAGATGTTTATTATTTCTATGGTCTTGGAATTATAACCCATTTCTATTTCTGTGTTATTTTTACTGAAAATTGAAAATTGACTTCTGATGTGAATTTTAAATGTTTTGAATTAAACTACAAAAATTAACTTCCACACTCTTCCTAATGCAATGCGATGCAATCAAACCGTTCATAAACTCTCGCTTTGCCGGTGAGCAGCGTCTCTGGGATCCTGTCAAAATAGAACTTTAAAACAAGCTTCTTTGCTAACTTGGAAGTGGACCTTAGAATAAGGTGTCATTCTTGAGAAGCCAGAAATGAGGTTGTGCTGACTCTGGTTATTTCCTTGGCGGTGTCAGGGAATTTTCCTTGAGTGTTTTACAGGATGATTCAGTGCTCACAACAGTGACGCTGGAAGTCCAAGGTTTCCTTCACATTTTCCCTCCTTTATTTAAGCCTCAAGATATTCTGCCTTCAAAGCCAGCCAGTTTCCTGGGATGAATCAAGAGTCACAAGCTGAGAACCACGGTGGAAAGTGGCCGGCTGAGTAGGGCAGGAGTGAACGAGCCCCAATTCAGTGCCACCCCAAACCAAGCACCACTGCCCCATTTCAGCGATGAAAAAGAAAACTGGCCTTGTGTCATACTTCAAAGTGCCTTGGCCCTCCCGCATACCTGACACGTGATCTCCATTAAAACGAGGTAGAGGGAGGCCTCCCTCCGCCGTCCGCTCGGGCCATCCCGCTGGAGTTCCACCTCGAGTCTTCCAAGGCTTCGTTCAGGGAAAGGGGTGAGCTGACCTGGCAGTGGTTGGAACCAGGCTCCTCTTCCTACACTCGGGGGTCCAAGGTTCACTCTGCCCTTGTCTGCGGGTTAGCACTGCCGTGCAGCACCTGAGGGCCTGTTACGGTGGCGGGGGGACCCCAAGAAGACCGAGCGCAGTACCAAGACGCGGGCGCTGTGCTGGGCAGCCGCTGCCACAGCCTGTGCCAATGCCCGGGGCTGACTGTGGGCACCGGATGCCCACTCTGTCCCCCTGCCGCGGTCCTGTGTGGCAGCTCAGAACTCATCGTCCCCTCTCCCTGAGATTCACTTCCTGTCCTGCACTCCCGGCTCAGGTTTACCTCTCCTTAGCTATTCTCTGCTCCGTGAGATTAGCCAGCTCAAGTCTGCACCGGTTCGCCCTTCCTCTGCTTGGCCGCTCTGCTGCACACACGCTCACTCTACAAGGCCACATCGCCACGCTCCCTGAAACAAATATCCGCTGCCATTCCAGCAGATACCAGGCTTCTTCTCAGAGTTCTGCCTGTCTGGGAATCTCCTCCTCGGCCTGTCCATTAGCACAAACATTATCTGAATTATAGACTATCGTAGGCATGCTCTCCACACACATGCTATTCGATGTCTAATGACTTTATCTCCCTCTGGACTACACTGCCCTTGTCCGTGTTTTCTATAAGGAAATAATCAAATATCCACAAAATCTCATTACACTCTAATGGGAGAGTCCGTGCCTCTTCCTTTGGTAATCCTGTTTGTGTTCGAAACACACTTATTCTAGCATTATCAAATGACATTATAATTTTATTTATGAATCTGTCATCCCTAAATACATGAGATGCTACGCTTCTTAGAAACAGACCGAGCAAAAACCATGAACTGCAGCAGCCCACTATACAGTCCACCTCTCCGCCGTCAGTGGTGGGACTTCCTCACACTTACGTGCATCTTTCCGCTGATACATATTTACCCAACATTACCCTAGCTCGCATCCCATATGCTACCATTCTAATTACCCTGAAATGCTATTCAGATGCCACTGCTTTTATGAAACAGCTGGCATGTGGTGAATGATACAAAGACATTTTTAATGTAAAATTTATTCTGCCTTATTCCAGAAAAGAAAAGAATTCAGTTCCTTCCTCTGTTCTTGTAGAGCACTGTAAATATCAACAAGAACACAGAATATTGTTTTTCGTCAAACAAGGGGAATATAACAGATATGCACAGTTGCTCTGGAGTCCTTTGTGTGCAAATAGTGACTCAATCCTGTACAAATGCTGAACGTGGGAGAAGAGTAAACCTTTTTAAGGTTAAATTTCATGAATAAAATTTCATATTAGTGTCTAAATTTGAAGATTGCTTTGTGGCGTATGCATTGAAATGTGCAGTTCTGTGCAGAACTAAAAGTACTAGGGAATACTGCATCCAGGGGATGTAATTATTGGGTGACATTTTCTTCTTCCCAGGGAGAATGGTGCAAAGCAGTTGTGAGTTTTGCAGATCTTTAATAACCCTGGCATTGGTCTGCAGAACTGGAAACCTTCCATGGCAACGCCAGGGTCGCTGACCAGGTCAACCAGACTAATGCTGTACGTGGAAGTGATGTCTAGGAAGGTGACTCCTCGCTGTCCAGGAAAGAACGCAATTCCCAGTCACAACACAGCCTGAAGACCATCACTGTGATAATCATACAGAAGAGAGAAAACTTGCAGAGCTACAATTGTTAAGAGTAATAATCTATTCTGTAATGTGGGTGAGAAAAACTGATTATTGTAAAAATAATTTGAGTTATTTTACTTTAAAATATATATGAAAATGCCCCAGACTCCTAGAAACAAAAGGAATTGTTTTTCTATATTTCAGGAAAAATACCATGGCATAGGATTCTCAGACTTACTATTTCCTCACTGTAAAATCAGTGGAAGACAATGTCACTTGAGAGAAAGGAATCCATGTTTTGCTTTCATTTAAAAACATTCATCTCAAATTTTTAATTTTTTCAGATTTAAATGTTTGCTAAATAAATGCTTGCTGTACATTTTTAATTTTTTTACATTTTTATTTTGCTCCATTTATTGGTCATGCTGAACTTTAATTGTCAAGTTGCTTTATGCAAAGTGAGCTCTTAGGATATTAACTATATTTTATGATCTTAAGAGTTAATATTTTCATAATGGCTATTAAAGTAATTTATATTTCCTTTAAGTAAACTGGAAAAAACTGATGATTTTCTTTCTTATATGTAAGATACCAAGTAATATACAGGAGCAACATTACATAATATATGTGTTTCATTAAAATGTGTGATTCCAGTATTTTGTGGGCCAGAACAGGAATTATATTTCCAGTATCACCTCATAAATTTATAAACTGGGACATGTGATACTACCCTAATGCTTTCTTTTCAAAATTAAGAAACCTAACTACCCTTACTTTAATGTACATCCTTAGAACTGTGACAATGTAGCCTTTCTCAAAATATATTGGGTGTAATTGATTACAGATATTTTCTGGGTCTAAAAGAAAATCTAGGCCCTTTTTAAGTAAAATTTTGGAAATATCTAAGTAAACTTAGAGAATACCACATTCATTCTCCAAAGTGAATTCTAATTAGCAGCAATTAAAATTTGAAATACTTGGATTCAAAATTCATAGTACAATCTCTTCCATGGAAATACAGATAAACTGAGTGTTTAATATATCACTATTCTACTTTCCCATCAATTTCCACATTATTGATAATATATTTCATATTTCAATCATATATGTATTCATATATTTCTATAAGTAGAAATACTATATTAAGATGATATTTTAGTGAAATAAATATTAATAGTTTAGGGAAAAACTACTCTTAAAAGTATGATAAATTCATGCCAAATTGCACTATAGAAATATCAACAGTTTAAAATATCTTTACCAGTATCTAAGAGAGGCTCTTCTAGTTCCTCAAACAGAATACATAAATTTTTAAATCAATTTTGCAATCTAAATGAAAAGGCTTTCAATGTTTCATTAAGATTTCCGTTGTTTATTTACTTGTGCATATTTCTCGTTTATATCTGTTACTTCTTTTTGTTGATGTCATTACTTCCATCATTTGAAATCTACTAAATGATGTGTTTTATATTTGGCCTCCTCTCTGTCTAATGGAAGGCCAAGGTACAATAAGAGAGGCCAGGACATGCAGTTAAGGGGCAGCAAAACCCACCTCACACAGCACAGCAGGAAGCAGAAGGCGAGGTACCGACCCCTTCTTCTTCCAGGCCGGTGGCAGAGTTTTGTCAATGGATCAGAACCTGACCGTCCTGCTGATTGGCAGATTGCCATGCGGGAACCATCATCTATAGAACTTGAAGAACACCTCTGCAGGGAGTTCCCTTCATTCTTTGAGATTGCTTTACTTGGTTTTACCACAAGTTGAAATGCAGAACACTCCTACTAAGCTATGTCCTTCCTCATAGCCTGGCTTAGCCCTCACTATTATGAGACAAGAAGTCTTCCTTGAGAAGCCAGTCTTCCTGTCTTGGTCAGTGCATGTGGCTTGGGTGCACTGTGAGAGGATCAGTGAGCCAAAGGCCTGATCGACCAGAGAACTCTTCTCCCACTCGTGATCGGTCCAGGATGAGCACATGGTGTGGTCGGAAGCGGCTGGAGCTTATTTAAGACTTTCTCCTGTGGGAGAGTGGATAGCTGGGAAAGTAGTATTGCTCTCTGAAGTCAGCAGCAGCTCCCTTGCCACTGTGAGGAAACACTGTTTCTGCAACCATTGAAGTATCTGAGGAAACATATGGGGACACAGAACAGAGGGATCAAGAAAGTTCAGATGTTCTCTTATTTACTTTCTTCTCACTGCAACAAAATACCCCACATCCCAACCGGGGCTTTGGGGGGACATTCTGTACTGAAATTGTGTCATTTCATTGATGACCCCCAAAAGACTCATGTTCATTTCATAATGTAAAGTTCACTTTTCCATCCCCAAGAGTCACAAACTTAACATTCTAATATTGCCGAAAAGCCCAAAGTTTCCGCTGAGATTTAAGGCAAACCCTGCTTTGAGTTCCTGTAAAAATCAAAAAGAAAATTAAACACTTTGAATATACCATTGTGGGCTAAGCACTCCGCTGAGTGTACAGCACTGTGAGCCCTCCAAAATCCCCCCTCCCATCACACGAGGTTTTGGAGGATATTCTTAATTGAACCCATAACAGACACCATAGTTAGACATGGGAATCCAGCTATAACTAAGTTTTCCAATTAAATGAACAGACACATCTTCCTTTTTATATGAGCTCATTTATGTTATTTTTATATAAACATGAAGATTCTTCACCACTACAATTATTCGTGTTTCTTTATCTCTTGGGTTATGATTTTTCATCTGTTTTGTTTATAAGTATTCTCTTTACTTTTCTGGGAGGGTAGTACTGGGGATCAAACTCGGGACCTTGTGCTTGCAAGGCAGATAGCGGAATCACTGAGCTAAATCCCCAGCCCCAACTTTGCTTTAAAAATATGAATACTTTTACATAAACACTTTTACATACTATTTTTCTTTCCATTATACTTTGAATACTTTGGTCATAAAGCTTTGAAGATTTTATGTAGTTGAATCTAATCTTTATGGCTTCTTTCCTGGGAAACTATGGGCTTGTAGTCTTGACTATACTTACACACTTCATCCATTATTTTTAAAAATCTTACCTGGAAAATTCCAACCTAATGCTCCTGTTTTGCTGGATCTGCCTTCCTTTTTTTATTGCTTTTTATGTCTTTCAGACTGTACACTCTCATTTTATTTTATTTTTTTTACATATTTTGGTTTCATTATTTTTCTTTCTTCATAGTTTTCTTTGCTCTTCACTTTTCTAGTTTCAGTAGTATGAAGAATTTTAGCAACATTTTATAATGTGCCTTACGATAATCTTTGAATTTTTATTATAGTTTTATTAAATATGTAAACTGATCCATGATTTCTATTTGCGCATTATTGAGTTTTGCTATTTAAGAGTATCGGATACTTTACTGATAATTAACAGTACTTCACTAAGAAGATGTATTTCCTTTTCCCAGTGGAACTCAACATATATTTTCTTTCTTAAATTCTTTCCTTTTTTAATTGACATACAATTGTACACATTTATATGACACTGTAATATTTCAATACACATATAGATAATGTACAACGATCTAGTGGGACAATGAGCATTCTGTGTCACCTACCTCAATGTTTGTTATTTCTTTGTGGTGGAAATATCCAAAATTCCTTCTACCAAAGCTGTTGTGAGATAGTACTTTTCATAGATATTCTAGCAGATCTTTTGCAATTTCTTTTTTGGACATTTTAAGAATTCCTTTGTAGTACTCATGTCAATCATATGCGTCTGTGAATTGCTTGACATTTCTAGCAAATGTATTCACAGTAACTGAGGGGCGTACTTGCTTTATCTAAAATTAATGGAAAAGCTTCAAGAATTTCAAGCAGCACCCTCATGCCTGTATGTGTACACATTTGTGTGTGGTGGAGTATGCTCACAGGCTGAATCCACAAGGTATCTATGTTCGGATTGATGGGAAGAGCAGAGCTGTAAGCGAGATTCTCTGCAGCGCAGGCACAGAGCAGAAAGCTGTGTGGCTACCTTGCCTAACTGGACAGTGCACTAATTAATACTGTCAGAATTCTGGTTAGGCAGAGATTGTAGCTTTATGTTATAAATGCTGGCGAGTCTGTAAGAATAAATGAGCTAATGCTGTAGTAACAACGTGCTGTGGCAACTGTATGAAGACACCAGTTCTTAGCAGCACACTGGAACACCCCAAGGTGGCCATGGTCCTGGTTGTCTGCTGTGTGTGGTGATTCCAGCCTCAGTTAGCTGCTGCTGAGAGGAGGGACAGTGGCAAAGCACTCAGTGGTTTGCACCCAAACAAGTCCATAATATTTCAGAGGCCTAACCAATCACCTGACTTAGATCAATATGTATGGGGTTGAGAAACATAATTCCTTCCCGGGAAGGGGTAGAAAATAGCTTCCAAGTGAACTGACAGTGACTAATTCATAGCGCATAGGAATAGAAGTGGGACAAGCAAGACTTTCCATAGGCAGGTTTGTCTTAAGACTACCATTCTGAGAACTTTATTTCATGCTCTCCAATTCCAAATTCTAGTTCTAAAATCATGCGGTTAATGGTCTCCATCTCACTGATCCGAGTAACATAGTCGACCATAGCTCTAAACTTTCCAGTGTCCTTTGGGAAACAGAACTACACAGTACCTTTGTGGCCTCCGGAAGACTCGCTGAGCCATAAACCTTGAGTGATCGTTTGACAAAAACTAGAAATATAACTCTTCCCTGAAAGTCAGGACAAACGCACAAGCTCAAGTTTTTATCCTACAAATATTCTAAATTTGCCTGGAGGTCCCCACTGCTAGGCGTGGCTTACATGCTATATTCATTTCTAGGTATTATATAGAATAGATAAATTAATTCTAAAATCAGTTTCCCAGATCAGATAGTAGTCTTCAAAAGTGCCAAGCACATTTCAATAAAATAAATTCCATTGATTTTTCCCATCAACATTCCTTGCTAACGTCTGCTTGGCCTTGTGGACATCGTCCTCCGTGTCAGAAGCTGCTCACAGAACCAGCACACACAGTCCCTTTGAAGACGGATGAGCCACTGCCGTGGACGACAAGTTCCACTTGAGTCTCTTTGTTTTTTAACTACTGTAAGTGATAAAATTGTAGGCATCATTGGAAAACTGTGCTACAGTTTGGTACATGTACCCATGCGTGATATTTACATCAGGCTGCACATTTATTATTTCTTATGTTGAAAACTGTTGAAACATTCATCCTGTTGAAATACAGCGTGCCATGTTGTCCACAGTTGCCCTGCCACCGTGTAGCACAACAGATCCTCCCGTGCATCCAGCTGTGACCCAGCCCCTGAATGAATGCGTCGCCACTCCTGCCTCTGCAGCCTCCGGTACCACTGTCCCGTTCTCCACTTCTGTGAGATGAGCATTTTTAGACCCGTGCGCGAGCTTAGTCATTTGGCACTAACTTTCTGTGCCTGCCGTATTTTGGTCAACACAGTATTTTGGTCCAGCCCCTTTCATGTTGCCAGACATGATGGCGTTTTATGATTCCTCTGGCCGTCCGGGGTTCAGCTGCCTGTGTGTGCCCCCCTTCCATCCTCCGCTTGACTCTGTTCCCGCCGAGGTTGCTTGCATCGCCTGGCTGTTCCTAGCAGTGCTGCGAACCAGGAAGCCTGGCGTGTCTGAGACAGGTCTGTGTCCTGAATGGCCCCTGCAGCAGTCCTATCATCATTAAGTGTATGCACTAATTTGCTCTCCCACCACCAAAAGCAAACAAGCGTCCCCTCCCTCCGCGTCTCTGCCTGCATTTGTCCCGTTCGCCAGTTTGGTACCAGCGGTTCTGGTGCCGATCTGCACTTCCCTGGTGAGTGGATGTGCTGACAGAGAGGAGGTTCCTGCTGCTTTGCTTTTGGAAGGCGACTTCCGACTTCCGGGCTGCTCTCAGCCCCTGCTCCAGACTCTGCTCCTCCCACAACTTTCAGCCTGCAGCTGGTGGACTGGAAGCCTAGCAGACCTGCATCCGGGGACGCGGGAAAGGGGCTCAGCCTCCTCCGTGCCCCTCAGAGCTGCCCTCCTCCTTTTTCCTTCTGAGTGACCCAAAGAAACATCCTAACAAGTGTATTGTAAGCTAAACCCTCTCAGCCTGGCCTTCAAAAGAACCCAGTCTGAGACAGCCTGTGAAAATCCTTCTATTACTCTGCCATAAGGTAAGACCAAAATACCAAAAATGTTAGGTGTATAAACTAATATTCGCATTTAAAATAAAATCTCCCATCAAATTTTAAAATTATGACATGATTTCCATAAGGAATTGGAAATCATTTTTCTTGCTCTGAATATTGTCCCTACTATGATAACTACTAAACATTTTAATTTTGCGTTTTGATTATAGTGATTGTACTTTTGAAAAATTTATTAATCAATGCTATTTAACTTCGTAGACAGACTGTAATGTGAAATGAACCTACCGGGTGTTCCTGCGTTGTTGCACGGACTCATATCTCACTGTGATATTGGCCTAACTGCCCAAGAATGTGCCCCTCGTCACCACGGTGCATCATCAAGGGACCAGCTCTGGGCAGCAGAATAAGCAGGAAAGAGCAGAGAAGACTGGTTTATGCCCTTGGAGGTGTTACTATGAATCTTTTAACAGTATTGATTTTTTTAAAGCCCTTATGTGACAGAGAATAATTGAATTGTAATTGTACCCAGGTCTTCTCTGCGACAACACTGCAGCGTGTTGTAATTTCCCCTAAAGCCTTTGAGTGTCTCTATAATTTCTACAAATAATCCAAATATCATGTATGCCTTATCATTTTATTTGAACCGTAAACCAAATAGATTACAAAGTGTACTTTTGTTCAGAACATGCCTCAATGTTTCGCGTTTTATCAATGTCCAAGTTGAAGTAAAAGCTATAAATATCCCATCCTATTTAATTTCCGTTCAATGTCCCCCACAATGCCTCATGTTCGTTTAGTCTTTTTGTAGAGACTGCCGTGCTTGGTCAGGAATTTCCACAGCAGAACGAGTGGTTATTTCTTCACATTTGTACTGCTTCTGTCCGTATTCCACATTCCGTAGAGGGTGCAAGGCTGTGTCCACACCAAGAGCGCAAAGACAGGGTGATACGCTGTGCAGTGATGAGGCTGCCTGCGAAAACGTGCATACAGGGCAGGGCGGAAGCCTGTGAGCGGGATTGGAAGGCAGAGATTCCTCTTTATAAATTATGAAGGACTGACTATTCAAGGTTAAATATTGCTGAGCATTTTCTATTTGCCACTGTTTCCTAGGAAGGGGCTCGTGATAAAATATCAAATGTTTCGCCTTCGAGCACTTCCATTTGGTTTCTAATTGTTTAGGCTGGAAACGTCTGTGAGCACCGATTCCAATGTTAAGTTCATGGTGGTGAAGCTGGAAATTGACTGGGGGGCACATTCACCGCACTGCTGCACAGTTAAATCGCTACTTTGAGGTTTTATGATCGAAGCTCACACTTCTCCAAACCTTAGGGGTGTGTGTATGTGCGTAACAATATCAAGATTGTACAGGTTTTATCTAAATCTACTAGTTTTCTATTTCCCCGCAATCTATGAAATATTCATGGTTGTTTTCCGCTCGTTAGGAGAGTTGGCATCACAATGTTGGCAGCGCCATATTTTCTATAAAATGGAATGGCCAGATGCATCCTGAAAATGTGATTAAATCATTTATAAATTGAGAAGACGTGAAGTCGATTCTCTGAATGATTCCATAGCAAACTACTTTTAGGAAGTGAGAAGTTAATTCATCTAGAAGTGCACGATACACTCCCTGATTCTGCAAATGTCGGCTCCCTTTATCCCTCAAACAAGGGAGGCAGGAGAGAGGAGGCCGGTGGCTGCACAGGGGAAGCGAACGAGATGCGGGCCCTCGGGGCCTTGCCCCCTCCTGCTTGCATTCTTTCATGAGGACAATGGGGAATGTGACAGAGGCTGCCTTAGCAGTCCACTGTTCCAGGCTGCACATGTACCCAAAAAACATCTTTAATCCTCCTCTGTAGGCTGGAGTGATCATCCCAGCATTCCTTCACAGGGCTTCCCGGGGTTAAACGTGTGAGCACATTAGTAATATGCCTGATTCCCACATGGTCCTAAATTTGTAATGCTCAGGGGCAGAGGGAGGTATTTCCCTATAACATTCACCAGTGACAAACTATGTTTCCATCTATCGTAAACGGAAGGGTGCCGCAGTTCCCCAAATTTAGGTCCAACATTGGATTTGAAAATAGAATTTTTGCTGATGCATTGAAAGGGGCAGATGAGTTAACGCTGCATTGCGCTCTATTAAATCCACCAGAAGTGGGTTTTTGTTTGGTTGGTTGGTTGGTTTTGGTTTTGGGTGGGTTTTTCTTGTTTGTTTTGTTTTGTTTTGTTTTGTTTCGGGGATGGAACTTGGGACCTTGAGATCTTGCGCTTGCAAGGCAGGCAGGTGGTGGCACCACTGAGCTAAATCCCGGGCTGGGAATGTTATTAGAGACAGAAAAGGGCTGCAGGAACACAGAAAGGAAAGTGTGCCAACCTGGAGGCAGAGATGGAGAGATGGCTCTGGAGCCCAGGAATGACACCAAGTCTTGGGTGTTGTCCGTGGAAGCCAGGAGAGTCACAGAACCGTTTTTCTCTCACAGCCTGTCAGCAGGAACCTGCCTCACCAGCTGCTGTCTGTGGGTCTGTGGCCTCCTGAATTGTAGACGATTTCCATTCTTACAAGCCAGCCAGTGTGTGGAAGTATGTTACGGAAATGTCCAAGAAACTGATAGAATACCCTCTGTCATTCGCTATGTAGAACAAAGCTGTGAAGTGAGTTTGGTTACCAGGGTTTTGCCTTCATTCGGTGATGGAGAAATTGGAGGCGTACAGGTACAACATCAAGCCTTGACACCTCCACGTGCTCTTCTTAAGGCCTGCAAAGAGGGAGTTCAGCGTTAAGAATCAGCTTCAAAGCAGTCAAAGTCTCCGTGAAACCCTGAGCTCCTCAGCCTGAGCCTCATAACCCTGCTGGCTCCGGACGCCAGTCCCATTCCGGGAGTTGCTCCGGCGGATCTCCGCCCATGGAGAGAAAGTCCCAAGGAACCTAAACAGAAACACACTGATATTTTTTAAACTATTACTTTAAAAAGTGGAAGCTTTTGATAAGAAATTTTCTTGAGTCACATGTGATAAGCCTCAATTAAGAAATAAGCAACACATTGATTATTTAAACTATTATTTTGTTCTTGCTATTGAAGCACCAAACGTACTTCTGTAAGTTCAAAAAACAGAAAAAATTTCATCAAAATCAGTACTCAGAAGGGCCTAGGTGTACCATCTCCCCCAATAGAGATATGAAAATGAACTACAAAAGTGATTCTGGATTACAAATACGAATCCAAAGCTAAACATACCATCTATTATTTCTTCTAGCATTTTGTATCTTTTCATAAATGCAAAGGTTAAAAAATTCAGATCTTTTTACAAATACAATTTAACACCCCTCATATCCTGAGTACTGCATATGACTTTTCAATTAAGAAAAGTCTAAAACTAAATCCTACAGTGGATTTAATTAGCAAGATTTCTGAGTGGTTATTGCATTTAATGGGAAATTAGTGTTGTAGAATTGAAGCACACTGAAATTATGTCAATTAAGTTTTCATCTCAATTATAGCATGCTAAAAGAGGGAATTCAGAATCACTTGGAGAGCTGTATCTTAATAATGGGGACTTGAATTTATTCTAGAAATCACTCGATGTCATTTCGTGGGTTACAACTGCTCAGCGATTGCATTCCGTCTCTTATTCAATAAATAATCCAACTGCTTGCGTGACCATAACATCTTTTGATAACTATATGAAGAAAATTCTTGAATAACGATTTTACTACCAAATTATGACTTGGAATTATTTAAGTAAATAACTAGAATGAATAACTCACATGGGACTCTTCATCATCACTGCTACATTTCAGAAAATTTTCTTGTATACACATCAGTCCTAAATAGAGGAAAACAGCAGAGGATGAGCTGCGGGAGCTGCCCCACTAAGTAACCAAAACAAGATGCACCGTGAAGAAGCCTTAGGTTATAACATATGCCCTATCAGAACTTCAATAGAAAGTCCACATTTTAAATACATTGTGATCTTTTCATCTCACAATTCTAGGTTGAGTTGTGTACACACAGGGGGCTGTCACCATGTGAAATCTTCCCTGAAGCAGGGAGAGATCTGGGCTCGTGGACCAGAGGGGCAGAGCCCACCATGAGGTCCCAGGGAGCACCCACTTGAGCAAGGCCCTGGGGGACCCAGAAGCACACAGACTTCAAGAAACAAGCCCAGTCTCCATGGAAGAGCTGTTGTGTTGTTTCCACCAGAGTGAAAGACAGTAGCTCCCAAAGCCTAATCTCAATAATATGACATTCAAAGATTAGGAATTTACTTTTTCTTTTGGTACCAGGGATCGAACTCAGAACCTTGTGCTTGTGAGGCAGATGGCAGAACCACTGAGCTAAATCCCTGGCCCTGGAATTTAGACTAATCCTTCATGGGCAGGAGACTCTGCCTGATCTACCCGATGAGGCCTTCTTTTCTACTCACAGAAAATCTTTGACTAAGAACTTTAAACCGGGAGCTGATCTGCTGAATTTAACTCAGTAGCTGGTTCGAATGGGCTGGGATTTTGCCTGTGACAGCTCAACTGATGAACTCACCCATAGTTCAAGATGAATGAATTATGAGAGACAGAATATGAACATCACTGTCTGTATCTGAGATGGTGGCACCTAGTGATTTCAATTTAAATGCATGCATTCAGCTTCTCCAGTCTAGTACTTGATGCATTTTGGTAAAATAGAGTAAGAAAAACAGATCTCACAAACATGTTTTAGGAGACATACATTCCTTTCTATTACATACAGCAACCTATCTGTTAACAGCTGCCAGAGTAGTTAGCTCTTTTATCGTTTTAGCATATTTTAATATAATATTGCAAAAATTACGGAAAAGTCTAAAAGTAATGTGGTGTTTATATGACCTTCTCCATCAATATACGATGGAGAGAGGATCTTGTGGAATCTGCTGGTCTTCTGGAGGCCTTAATGTCCTGGACCACTCGAGGTAGGAACTGTAAAGGGAATTAGTCTGGCACGGGGTGGCTCACTGGGAAGCCGCCATCCCACGACTGCTGGGCACTTTGCAGAGGGGAAGGCCCCGGCCTGGCCTTTGCACTCACAGGACAGCACTGGCTTACACACCGTCAGCGGACTTCCAGTCAGTCCTCTGCTCCTGCACCCTGAGCTCGCCTCCCCACCACCTGCCATGGGACCCTGCATCACCAAGAGGCCCAGCAGTACCTCAGTGTCCCTGCGGCCAGGGTCCTCCCCTGTTCTGTGCCTAGACCCACAGAGAGTTCCTCCTTTCTCCTTAGTTCTGATGTAAGAACCCAACAGCTCATTCTAGCTCTACCTACACTGATGAGATTTGCTGCTCCATTAGAGAAGCTCTCCCTGCCCTAAAGACAAAACCTCATCCTTAGCAACAGCAAAAGGGTTGCTTTCTGCTGAAGAACTGGAAAAGCAACCAGTAAGAAAATGGCGGAGCTCTGCTCCCTGACGGCATAACCAATTGGCTCCAAGGCAGGGTGGCAGAGGGGCAACAAGAGCCCCTAATAGCGTCTTTCTGCCCATTTTATCTCATCCAGACCACTGGGCCTAGGGCGGTGCCACGCCAGTTCTCACTGTAGTGACCTAGTAATCACACACCCTTAATTTCAGCATCACACTCCAGATTCAGCCACTTCTGGAAAAGAAAGGCCCACCTCATCCACATGAGGCTTTGGGGGACATCTACACACAGGCCATGATGGTCACCCTTGCTGCGAATGCAGCCCCTTACCCCCACAAGTTCAGTCCTAACTCCTTACTCCGGCAGACGCAAAAACCACAAGTTTCTCCTCCCCGTGCCACATTGCGCTCTGTCTATTTTGGGGACCTATCATTCACCGAAGAAGCCCCCCTTACCCCACGCCAAGCTAGCTCTCTATGAGTCAGAGCTGAAATCTCACTCAGCTTCTCACCACTCAACACCCTCATGCTTTGTCCCCGCGAACCAGGCAGAACTCCAGCCCGTGACCAGCAGCAGGCTTTCTGAGAGGCCGCCAGCAGCGTGCAAGCCCCGCAATGTGGCAGGAGGACTGCTGGAAAAGTCGGGGCTCCCGACCTGCGCTGGGTCCTCTGTCCCGCACAGAACTGCAGCTGCCGGCTTCTGTTTCCGTCGTCCTCCGGGGCGAAGAGTCTTTTAAACCTTCACGGTTCTCCCTCAACAGCAACTCAAATTCTTCTGGTGCCACTGATCCCCTAAAGACATGAAATGGGAGCGAGCAAGTAGTAAACTTTAAAACCTAATTTTATATTTAAAATCGTGTTTAGGAAATGGAAATACAATTTTAACATAGCAATCATATTTAATGAAAAAGTGAGTCATTCTGATTACATTCAGGAACTGAGTTACAAGGCTAATATCTAACGTGACATTGGAATTTCTCCTTAGTATTAAGAAAAGAGAGGACCGGGGATTTAGCTCAGTGATTCTGCCTCCTGCCTCACAAGCACAAGGTCCAGAGTTCGATCCCCAGTACAAAGAAAAGAAAGAAAAAAGAAAAGAAAATAGCAGATGTATGGACTCAGAGAAATAATCATGATTATTGTATAGTTCATCTACATGTAAGTGACTTCTCCCAACTCTATAAATGATTAATGTATGTTCCCAGATGTTGACCAATACCAGTCCAATTTATCAAAATTAACATATTTTTCTATATTAGCAACAACAAATGTGAGATTATGATAACAAAGATGCATTCACAAATTTAAAAACTGTGGAGTGTTTAGGAATCAATCTAACAGAATATACAGTCTTTACACTGTGCACATTAAAGAGGAGCAAAGTTTAGAGAGCTTATACTTACAGTCAGTGAGAATTTGTAGAGTGTTTAGAAAAATCATGGATAGATATTCAGTGACATAGTGCTCCTGCCTGAGATGGGGGGGCTGGGCTAAAAAATTGGGTAAAGAAAAATACTTTTCAAAATCTCAGTGACTTAAGCCAATAGATTATTTTCATACACACTACGTGTCACCATTTTCTGGGTATTGTCAAAGTGGTGAGAAGGTGGGATCAGTCACTGGAAGTGAAGGAGAGGATTTTGAGGGGGACTCATGGCAATGTACGGTAGAGAATAGTAAATTTTTTATTTATTGCATTAAAACTAAGTCACCGCCCAGAGTACAGTGCATTTTACATAGATGCAGTGAATCGTGTGCAGTGATTATTCTCATGGAACACTGAGATAAAACAATGGATAGGAATTTGCCTCACATATTGATTGAAAACTGATGCAAAAGTAAAAGTTTCTGCTCAAATAGTCTTCACTATGCTTTCGTATTAGATGAGGACAATGGGGCTCAAGGACCAATGGGTGACTTCGCCTGCAGTTCTCGGCTCACTGCCTGCTCTGGAGATGCAGGCCACTATCGGATTCTTATCGTTAGGTTTCTATTTCTGTTAGTTTTGTTGTGTTGTCCTCAGATAAGAGGACAGAGGCCTGAGGGACCCAGCCAGACTGCGGGGCGATCTTGGAAAAGCGACTGCCTCTGGAACCGCAACCTACAAACGTCACCCCGGGGTCAAAGCCCACAGCACAGGAGAGGCTTACAGCAGCAGAACGTAATCATACACATGAGAAGCTGTTTCAGGGCTATAGTTAGAACTGCCAGCTGCAAAAATCTAAGTAGACAAGGACAGAAAACCTGTGAAGGTGCTGTGAGCTTGGTTGTTTATATTTATCACCTTCCTCTGCCTCCCTTTGCCCCTGTGCCCTCCTCGTGATTATGGCCTGCAGCTGCCTGTATCTGCCTTAAATATCAGTAGAATTTTACCTGTCAGTAAAATGGAGCTCCTTCAATGTTTAAACATCAATGTTGAAGGGCTGGGGATTTAGCTCAGTAGCACCGAGCCTACCCTGCAAGTACAAGTTCTAATCCCTGGTACAAAAAAAAAAAAATCAATGTTGACTGAAAATTTTGGAATGAGATCTTTGTCACCAAAAAAAGCCAGAAGAAATCTAGGCACAGGTTAACAAAAAGTAGGGAAGTTTTCTAGAAACAAAACTTTCTTCTATTTTAAAGGAAGTTAATGCTCTAATTTTTTTAAACTACTATAATGTCCACTAAAATTGAGTGTCTATAAAATTATTACAGAAGATCTACTTGTAAGCAATATCCCGACTATTTTAATACATAGAAAAAGCTACAACATTAAATTTTAAAATGAGGCACAACTTTTGCTAAAAATTACTCTGCTGCAGCAAAATATTTAATTCAGCAGAGGACTTACTTTCTTACATGTATTAGAATTGACAAGGAAGAAACACTTGCATGCTGCACATTTCTGCAGCTGTTTCAAAATACTGAGAAATGCAGCTTACTGAGGAAAGGTTCCCTGTGGTTCAGTTTCCGGGTCTTCGGTCCATAGTCCGCTGATTCCATTGCTTCTGGGTCCATGATGAGGCTGACACCGTGGTGGGAGCGGGGGGTACAGTAGAGTTTCGTGGTGATAGGAAACAAAGACAGGAGAGGAGTGGGGACCCAGCTTCCCCTTTACAGCCCAACTAACTCTAAAGATCTAATATCTTTGTCACTGGCTTCCTCTGCTAAAGTTTCTACCATCCCCAGAAGCACGATGAACCTTTGGAGGACAATGAAAATGCAAACTGTAACTTTTACACAACTAAGTGAACTGAAAATGCTGAACCAGGCATTCAATGTATTGAGTCTAAGAAAAAAATTTCCTGTCACTAACAGATCTTTATGAAGAAAATGTATTTGCATAAAAGGTTCTAGAAATCAGACTCAGAAACTAGGCTTACTTCTATTTGCTGGGTTGGGTAAGAGGTATCCCCAGAATCATTTACAGTGTAGGGATTTAAGGAGGAGGACCTGATTTCGCCCCACAAGCAGTCATCCAGATTGTAGCTTTACATTTGAAGTCCTCTACATTATGTGAGGGCCTCGATGTCAAGAGACATTTGGTTAGAAACCAAGTAAGATCTCCAATGCCTCAACAACCCTCTCACATCTAGAGCACAGGAGAACAAAACAAGGAAGATACATCCAGCTCTCTCACCGTGCCTGTCTTTCAATTTATCTGTTGCCATAGTTTCTAATATTGAATTTTAAAGCCAGTATCTACAGTGAAAATTTACAAAACGCATACGTTTTGAAATATTGCAAAGTAAATCTAACTTCTCAAATATTTATCATTTATCCATGACAACAACATAACTTAATCTTCATTAAACAGTCTTCCAAATGGCTTATCGTTCCCAATTTGAAAAGTTTAAGTTGTGCTCTTTAATTTTAGTTTCACTCAGTATTCCAAGATGTACTTTCATTCACTTAATGTTGGTTTCTTCTTTGGGAATGACTTCAAACCACAAAATCTGATTAAGTTTAAATACATCTCGATGTATTTTGGCAAATGATAATGTTTCTTTTTATAGTCTGGTTTCTTTTCCCTGAAAATATGCCATGATAAATGAAATGACACAGTAACATTAAATACAAAAGTTGTGGCTCTTCAAGTACTGAAACCTATGCTCCAAACGCAGACTTACGAGGAAGAATTATATTCGCATCACGTCACTTCACGATGCTGTAAGAGAATATCAAGCAGCTCACAGAGAGCAGACATCCACTTCTCCAGTCCAGATGCTGGGCAGTGCAAGGCCACGGAACCACAACCCATCTCTGTTTCAGGGTGGCACCCTGCCCACAGGCCGGAGGAGAGTCCGGCTCCTGCAGGCGGCTGGAGGCATTGGTGCCTGAGGGTGCCTGCAGGACCCCAGCACCTCTCCTTGGCCACTGTCACTGTGGGAGTTAGCTTCCTAACATGGATTTGAGGGCCACCTCCAGACCACAGCAGCCACTGTTGTTGGTCCCAATTATCCATTTTCTATGTGCAAACTCTTCCCATTATCTTACTGTATATGAGATAATTCCCTGAAGATAGCAGAGGGTATTACCTGCTTATTAAATGAAATCTATGACACCATTAAAATAACGTCTAATAATATAAATTGATTATTGGTTAAGTAACACATTTACTTGAGGTTAACTTCCATGATAAAAATGTATCAGTGACAAATCTACTGACCTATTGTCTTTTGCTAAATTCTAATGTAATATGTGACTTTACACTGTTAGGAGGAATAATATTAGTGTTACATCTACATGTGGCTTGGGAATTTCACCCTAATCTCTCTTTCTGGCCAGAGTGCTAATGTGTGGAACTGATTCCTTTCTAATGAAGTTCTGTGGAAGACTGACGTCTAAAGACCTCTAGGATATATTGTTAAGGGGAAAGGGAATCATGTTCCAGACTGAATGTATCTGTGATCCTTACTTCCAAGATGACAGAAAAGAAAATAGGAAAAAATAGAACTCAAGGAGGGATGGAGGGAGGCAGGGAGGGAGGCTGATTGCACTGGGGCCGCAGCCCGGTGAAGGCTGTTGGCTGTGGAATGGAGCCCAGCAGAAGTCATCCCTGGACAGAGCAAAGCATGGGACATTTCTGCCTCCTGGACACACATGCCTGAGAAGCCGGAAGCAGCCCCAGCAGAGCAGGCAGGAGTCCGTCCCAGGAGGGAGGCTCCCAGTCTGCCTCTGGGTGCTGCCCCATGCTCCCCCGGACCCCGGCCAGGAGCTAAGACCTTGTCCTACAGAAAAGGCCTGAGAGGAATTATACTCACCACACTCCTTGTAAATCAGAGGGAAATAACAATACATATTTTAATGCTCAGACCCAAAATAGGTAAAGATTTCAGAATGGTAGATAAAAATTAACAGGAAAAAGTATGGGTCTGAGTGAGGTAGGTTAGTGGGGGTGGGTTCTTTGTCGCTTCTTTCACAGCTTACTCTTTCGGAAGTATTTATTACTATAGTACTTTTTGAGTACACATTACCTAGTAAAAATTGTGCTTACTTTCTGTAAACTCTTATTCAAACATATCACCTCTTCACAGGTAAACCATTTACCAGATAACAACTATAAAATGATCACCCTTAAGGAAAGCATGAAACGGTGTAGGGAAATAGCTTCTAAGCCTTGGATTTTTATCTTTCCACCATCTAAAATGCTCTACTAAGGAGCTTGTTTTAGTCACATTGTGCCTAGCCTTCTATATGCAATGTTACTGGAAGTGAGATTTTCCATGGGACATTAATTTGTAAACTTTTAGGTTGAAAGGTGAAAACAAAGCGCAGCACTGGCTCACAAACTGGGGACCTTTTCTCAGCAAAGGCCAGGTGCAGCAGGCTCTGAAAACAGAAAGGCAGCGTTTACTTTAAACAATGACTCACCCCTCCCTGTGTGTGTCAGCTCTCTGAGTAATTTACCAGGCTGAAACTGTGGAATCCAAGACGAAGTGGAGGGACCCCCACCCCCCTAGAGTGGTTACTCTTACCCCCAATCACAAAAGGAAGATTTAAAAACCTAAATCTAATATATACAGCTATTGCTGTAATAAACCCAAATAACTACCTCCCGCTGCTTTAATGAAGAGATCCTGTAGTGAATTTATGCTTTCTGATTGAACTGGACTATGATACAAAAGCAAACAAAAATTCAAAGAGAAACAGAAAAATGAAAGTGAAGTATAAACATTTCTAAATGCTAATCATCAAACTCTGAAAATGAAGCCCATCAATTGTGTCTCCTTATGTAATTCTGAGTGGCCATAGATAGTATTAAAAAGCATATTGAAATTTTGAACACAATACTTGCCCCTACAGTCCAGTTCTAAAATCTAACAAGTTATGCAGTGAAAATGAACTGTTCATCAATTCTTGAACATTTATATGCTCATGTGCTTCTAAGTTTTAAACCATAGAAGGGCTAGTGATTTAGATCTTTACTCTTAACATTTCTAAACTGAGAATCACTCAACCATAAAATGTTATTTTATGTCTGGAATGAATTTTGCACTGGTGACACCTTGTACACCAACTGGCATGACCCTGGGGACAGACAAAGACTGGGGTAGTCTGAGGCTTTGTTCCCGGGGGAGTTTCCTATTCACTTACAAGGTCTTCTGCAACAACTGCAGAGGACTCCGTTACTTCACACCCCTCCCTGAGATTTTGTGCCTGTGCATGATTTATCTGGCATCTTTAAATTTTGCCTATTTTTAACTTGCCTCTCATCACCTTTTACCTAACTTTATCTTCAGCCATTCTCAGAGGCTTCCCCACAGATTGCTTTCATTCTACACAATTATGTCCATGCTTTGAGTAGAGAATAAGACTATTTCTGTAAAAATGAAGCCAATGGTACATGTCGAAAATTCCAGAACTGGGGAGGCTGAGGCAGGAGGATGGCTGTGAGATCAGGGATTGAAATCGGGACCTTGCATTTGTGAAGCAGGCAATGGCACCACTGAGCTAAATAAATGCCCAGCAAAAATTCTCATTTTGGCTGGACACTTAATTTCCTAGCTAAAAGACCATACTTTTCATCCTGTATTATAGTGCTTAGGAATGCAGATCAATTGATATAGAGATACCAGAAAAAAACTCCTTGAAAGGATCAAGTCATGCCCTTCTTCAGATCCTACATCCCACTGCCTGGAACTTGCGTGAAAGGGTTAGAGTCCAGCAGCTCTTTTGTGTAATACTGTCTTGTTTTCTGCCCGATCTAGTTAAATCTGATACTCTGACCCCACATTCTTCCACAAGGCTTCACTCACTCTGTGAGTACTTCACTCACTCTGTGGTTTTCCAGTGTTAGTGACACCTACACTTTCCACTTGTGGAGGTTTTTAGTAAATCAAATCTAATCTTAATATCATTTCAAAAATGAAGTAAATAGCATTTGAACCCAAAGGAATAAATGACGTAGGTCTTAAAGGAGTTAGCTTTATGAAATGCTTGCAATGTTCCTTCCAAACACATTAAAACTTTTTCATAAATAAATGCATTCATAATTTGGAGGAAATCTTGTACTAAACAATGTGCTTCTTAGGGAACGTGCACTACATTTTGCTATTTGACCAAACATCTGACACGGTGCTCAAGGTGCATCTGATAAAAAGATTTTGGCATATAAGCAAATTCCACACCAAAAAAGAAAATACTGTTGTTTTTCCTTTCTTAGGGTCATGTGAAAATGTTTAAAAGATTCTATCCTGGGGAGGGCAATAACTAAACTGAGAATTTGGTCCTTGGGTGTTGCCCCATGGAGTCCCGTGGAAAAGGGTCCCCCACCCCGGAAACTCCCGCCTCTTCTCCCAGGTGCCCAGAGCCTCGCCCCAGACCCCGCTGGACTTTACCCTCGCAGCCACAGCTCAGCTCAGATCACATCAGATCAGGCACCCTTCCGCTTGTGATCGGCCGGGGCTCCGTGTCCGCCTGACCTCCCTCCTGGCCAGCTCGGGCTCCTCTGTGCTGTCTGACCTCCGGGAGGAGGACATCGCCCTGGGTGTGCTTGAAGGTCCTGCCAAGGTCATCCTGGTCCCCTCCTCTGCCTGGCCATCCCTGCCGTAGAGCTCACACCGGGGACGGAGCCGCCTCCTTGTGCTGTGGCTCTGTTCTCCCCGGAGGACCTGGGCCTGCAGAGAACCCAGAATCCCCAGAAGAATTCCGAAAATACTGATGCAAAGGGGATTTCAGACATGTTACAGCCTCCACTCAGCTCTAAAACACTGAGCTGAGCTTGTGCTGTGAACTGAAATATCTCAGGAACCTGGTTCTCAACCTTCTGGGCCCTCCACAGAAAATTTCCAAATCAAACAAGATTCCTCCACTGGCTGCTACTCCATCAATCTTGCCCAAAATCCATATAGTAAGAGCAAAGACGACAAGTTTTAAGAGAAATTGTGCACTTCTTCCCATGTGCAGGAGGCCGGGCCCTGCCAGAGCACCTGGTCCCGAGGGGCTTCACGCTTCTCCCTGCCCCTGCCGTAAGGTCTCGGTGAGGTGCACTTCTGAGGTCCTGAGCCTCGTGGGTTCCTGGCCTGTGTGTCTGAACAGCTGTGGTCCTCGGTTTGGAGGAAGCCTGCTCGCACAGCCCACTGAGTGCTCACCCACAGGCCTGCAGAAGCCTCCTGAGGAGATGCCGGCAGGGGTACAGCATCGGCTGGCCCAGGAAGCCTGCTGCCTCCCTGCTGACACCCACTCAAGGCCGCTGCGTAGGGGCTCCAGCATCCCCTGGCTTCCCGGGAAGAAATAAAAGCTTTTGTGAGGGTTAAAAAAAAAATACTGCATTGACTTTCAGTGCCAACAACATAATGCGCTTCCATCATTTATGATGAGAACTCTGAAAAATGCCGCCTCGGGTGACTGCAGTGTCATCCTGTGACCCCGTTTTCAAAAACTGGGCTGTTCCAAAGCATGGGGTCACTTCTAAGGGTATTTCATTAACTTAGGAAGAGAGGGCGGGAGAGGCGCGGGGAGGGAGGACAGCCCCAGGGTGAAGTCCCCGGGGCTGGTCCCCCCCCAGCCCGTCTTCGTGTTAGAGAGGGTGGCACAGGCTCAGGTTGTAAGGAGGAGGGGCCACAGCAAGAACGGGGCAGCTCATTCAGAGAGCCCACTGTGTGGGGAGCAGTAGCCTGTCCTGGAGGAGAGCGCCCAGCTGGGCCTGCCCGCCTTTCCTGGTGGTTAATGAACGGGCGGGGCTGCCCCAACCTCCTCCTCAGGCTGTGTCCTCAGCCAGGTGCTTCGCCCTCCCAGTGAGCTTGGGAACAGACTCCCAAGGATTCCTGCCCCAGGCTCCGGGCTAGATCAAAGGGCCAGAGTTTCAAAGGGAACTGAATTCTCCCCAAGGGCCGCGCGGGTCAGTACCTTGTTGCTGCTTCACTCTCTCCTCCCTTTGCTAACTCTCTCCCTGCGCGTTCTGACTGTTCGCCTAGTGCTTTGCCCGGAGCAGCAGGTCCTTTTCTTACTTTCTTTGAAATCTCCCATGGGGGTCAGGGGTAGATCAGAATGGGAAGGGCTTCTATAGCCACTCAAAGCAACATCTGTGAAACGGAAAGCACACTAATCTATACCCTAGCCAACTGCTGACATGCAACCCTGACTGCAGAAAGCAGCGCTACCTACCTCCGAGCTGGCAGGGCTGTTCTGCCGGTACAGGGCCATCCTGTCTGTCAGGTGCCCATAGAACGCGCTGCACAACTTTTCGCTACACAATACACCAGCTCGCAGCCAGTGAGCCCTGCCTGACAGTGCTGAGCTGACGCTACCCCCGGGGTGCCCACGGAGAGGTGCCCTGCCCCTCCGAGGAGACCGTGTCTAGCACAGATTCAGACCGACGCCCGGGTCCCTGGAAGGACAGAGAGGCACAGGCCCGGGCCGCCCTCCTGTGGGATTCCCACGCAGCCGCCCTGATGCTCAGCTGAAGCCACTCGCTCTGTGACAGAGAAGAGAAGGAAGATCTGATCCCGGAGCCGGTAGTCACCGCCTTCTCTTCTTCCCTCTGCATCGCCCTGTCTTGAGGCCGGGAGAGCTCCCCGGGCCTCCAAGAGAAGCAAGCGAGAGACCTGCAGACCCAGAGAGCCCGAGGCGGCTGGGAGGAGAGGCCAGGCTGAAGCAGACACCCGGATGAACACGGGGCGTGCGGGGCGACACTGAGACTCCTCTGAGAAGGAAGCAGCCGAGAGGGAGGAGGAAGGTTACCTTTATGGGAAAAGCTGGTGACGCCGGCGACGCTGCCCATTGTCGGGCTGCGTGGGTCTCCCGCCCCGGTGGTGGGGATGTGGGGCCTGGCAGTAGCCTTGGGCCTGGCGCTTCCCACCCGCCAATCTCCGTTTGCCAGAGGGGTCCTAGGCTTCCTCTGGGGCTGCCCCGTCCTGCAGTAGCCTGGTGACTTTGAGTAAAAAATGGCCCTCAGGACATGGGGACGCAGCACCAATACCATCTGGAAATGTGTGTTTTTGATGTGTTCTCAGGTAATTTTAATGGTTTGCAAAATGTTCCCGCAGTGCCAAATTCATACTGTGTGGTCACCGATTCACCAGTACATTGAAAAGATGACTATGAAGGATAGGCAGAAATACTAGGAACTTCTTAACCTAACCTTGTTTTAGACAAAAAGTCATCAAACAAAACGTCACTACTTTGTAATCCCAGTTAAAACTACTCCACTTAAAAAGGAATCGGTAGCTTGTAAATTCTCAACATCAGCTGAGCTTCTAGCATGGAAAAACAGCCCAGAAAAGAAAACCCCAGAGAGCAGCTTCCTCCTAACGAATGTGTGCTGGGTTGTGCAGCCTCCTTTAACCCGGAAAGCACAGCAGTCAATGTCAGAGGTAAGAGGATCTCCCAGCTGCTGGTCCTTAATGGGTCTGCATGGGAAGCCGCAGAGTGCATCTAATTCATATTTAATCCCACAGGACAGGGGCAGCCGACAGCCATTTAGTTAAGTGGAAGTGAAACTAAAATTCATTTAGCATCTGAAGCTAATGTGATACTGAAATATGGATCTCAGCTTTTAAATCCTATTTAAATTGCTTGTTACATATCTTTTTGCTATTGCAAAGTAAACTTTGATGGCCAATATAAATTACTAAGCATATATATATATCATATATATATAAATGTTACATATATGTGCATATATATATGTGAGTGTATGTTTTATAGAGAATATTTTAAAAATACTTTTTACTTCAACTACTGTGGTACCATTAAATTTGTAAAATTCAGGTTGATAATGTTGAAAAACAAGTTCAACAACCGGTAAGACTTGTCAGTACATATTCTATGCCATGTCACATGTGAATTCTGACTCTGATAGTCAAAATAAATGCCACTTGATGTAATTTCTACATGGCTTCATTCATTGACAGTTGCCCCGTAAAAAAGTGCTTATTTCTGAGCATATCGCTTTAGAAAGCAATGCTGGACCAGGGATTTAGCTCAGTGGTTCCGCCGCCTGCCTTGCAAGCAAGAGGTCCTGAGTTCGATCCCCTGTACCAAAATAAAAAGAAAGCAATGCTCTTCCATCTGCTGCTCTGTGTGCTCTGGAATGGCTCCTTCTCCATGGCTTTGAAATCCAAACATTTGAGCCCAGCGTGGTCCTCAGGCCAACAGCAGCAGCAGCAAAGAAATGTCATGAATGTCTCTAAGAGATGTGACTGAACATCTGGTCAATATTGCATCCAAGTGCCGTCCAGAAAGGCGGGCTGGTGAAAAGTTTGAAGTTCCCTCATTCACGTTACCTGCTGGATATGTCCCCCTGGGACTTCTCCTCTGCCTCAAAGCCAAAATGACTGTGATAGATGAGCATTCAGAGTCAGTCCAGGACATGGAGGCAGCCAGCACACACAGCTGACGACACTGGGAAAGAGGACTCCAGAGCTGCTGTAGCAAGTGGCGAGAATAATAGGAGAAAGGTGTCAAAAGCAAGGAGGAGGTCTGGGGTGGATTCGTGGCAGTGTCTCTAACACAGTCCCTTTTGAAACTTAAACGTTTCCTGTGTCTTTGAATCACACCTTGGATGTTAATTTGTATCTTTTCTTTGAACTGTACATGCTAGATGGCCACAAGTATGTGGCAAGGGCACAGCTGGCCACATATCCATTAACTTTGCGCCTACGAGCTGTGCGTTAAACTCCCTGCTGATACGGCAGCCTCACTAAGTGTTTACCGGGGCTGTTGCCCAGCAGATGTCTGTCCTAACCTCCCTGACAGCTGGTGGTGAACTAATCTTTGCCTCGGGATGATGACTATGAAATGCAACTGTTTTTACTATTTTGTATATCCTAGCTATTACTGAAGACTAATACTTTTCATAGATTTATTAGCTGTTCAATAATTTACCAAGGTTAGATTTTCTTTTGTGGTTCTCATTTTTTGTAGATTTTTATTGCAGTCGTTAAGCTTTTATAATTGTGTGTGTTGAGTATAACTTCTTAAAGGGTGTTGCTTTCCTTTTTATCATTTGAACACTGTCTTTTGTTATAGTAAATTTTAAAATCATTTTAACCAAAGCCTACAAAAAGAAAAGAAATATGCAAGTAATAAGCGTAAATGGATTATTTCTATGTTCTAGACACATTCATGTAGCAATCATCAGCTCAAGAGATCAAAATTATGTCAACCAGAAAAGAACATTTTCACACGTGTTGCCCACCATTTAAATGGTTTTTTTCTTTTGGATGTTAAGAAAGTCCTCCCTAACTTCCTTTAGAAAAGGTTTCTATATTTCTTCTGAAAGTTATAAAGTTTTAATTTGTATCTGTAATTTTACATTTTTTAACCTACCTGGAATTCGTGTACGGCATGTGACAGTGATTATTTTCCCCATCTGAACCATCAATTGTTTTAATACTAATGTATGATTTTCCACTGATTTGGCATGCTACCTCTGCTGTATTCAACTTCCTCACTTCATGAATTTATTTCTAAATTTCCTATTCGCTTTCATTTATTTCTAGTATTTTAATCATTGTAACACTTTGAGGAGCCTTCTCTCTGGCATGGTGTCCTCTGACTGTATTAGTTACTAAAAGATCTTGTTTTTGTCTTTATTATTACATGCACAGTTAAGCATGACTTGCCAGTGTCTATGAAAACTCCCATTCAATACTTACAGTCGGGTATCTGGAGTGACATATTCTCTCGTCGAGTGCTCCACCTGGAATCCGGCAGCCTCTGTGCGGATCTTTGCACTGTCAGAGCCCCCCCAAGCTGACATTATGCCAGGGATGCTGTGGTTTGTGGCTCTGATGGAAATAGCTTCTTGAAAGCTGAGACCTAAGGGCGGAGGCCAGAAGCCCATTCAGACTTTTTTCTTTTTCCTTTTTCTTTTGCCCTTTTACAATTTTTCCTCTAGTCTCTCAGTACTGAGCCTCTCTGACAGGACTAAAAACAGTAGAAAGAAATGTTACCGGGGCACTTCTCAGCGAGGAGCTCCAGGCATTTCTGCCTCACACCAGAGAAGAGGTTCAGCGGGTGACGGGCAGAGCCCTGAGTCAGGTGGGCTGGCCCTGGCAAGGGCGAAGTCCGATAGGAAACCTTGGTGCTCAGACGCAGAAAGAAGCGAATCTGCCCCTTCCTCACCTCAGCAGTGAGACACAACACCGAGCCCTGCCGCTGGGTGCTGACCCTTTGTGGGCCGAGGGTGGACGGATGAGGCAGTGCTGGGTGCCCTGGCTGAGTCAGGGCTCAGTTCCAGCCCTGCTCTGGGCAGGAGGCTGAGCGGTGACTTCCTCCCAGCACAGTCCAGGCCCAGGGAGGACAGTGGGGACCCCCACCTGGCAGCTCTGCCACCCCCTGGGTCTCCTCAGTGGAGGTGGTCTGGAGACACAGTTTCCTAGCCAGGTTCAGCTGTGTCTCCCACAGAGACAGGGACCTTTCCTTCTCTCTCGCCTGCACTCAACTTTGAAGGCTTTGTTCTGCCTGTAGGGCTGGACTAGACCTCTGCTTTTCAGAGCTTACACTGCGGAAAATGAGTCCTTATAAATTCTTTTTCCATTTCTTTGATGTGTAATGCTTTTTAAAAGCCTCTCAGTGGTGGTGGGGGTGGTAACAGCTCAGCAATGATCCAGGAGCCAAGCCTTTGAAATGCAGTTGTCAGAACTGAGGACCAGCTCCCTGCCTCTGCTCTCAGGAGTGTGGGAGCCGAGCTGCAGCCAGGAAAGAACAGGGACACACCTGTCACCACAGCTTTTGGGAAGCTGAGACAGGAAGACTGGCATGAGTTCAAAGCCAGCCTGCAATATACAGCGAGACTCTGTCTCAAAAAATCCTAAACAAAAACCAAAAAATTACTAGCCTATTAAAAGCCAGCTTCTCACATAATACAGAGAAAATGAGGAAAAGGGCAAAAACATGGCGATCACCTTCTTCTTTCACTCTGGTTATTAACACGGATGCTGTTGAGAACAGGGAAGCTGGGGTTGTTCTGTGCTTCGCAGGTAACTGAAGAAAAATACTTGCTTAGGTTCAAAGTTTTAGTTATGTTGGCAACTATGTGAACACAACAAAACAAGAGACATATCATAGACAGCTGAGTTAGGCAGAAATACTCTGGGCAGTCAGACAGGGCTGGGCCCCTCGGGGAGTCAGTGCAGAGGACCAGAACGTCCAGCTGTGGCTGGAGGGCATCCCTCGAAGGCCGGGCCTCAGTGCTTCCCCAGGGACAGGTGATGACTTGGAGATTAGAGTATCACATGACCCAGGAAAGCTGAGACAGACATCAGCCAGCCCAGTGGGTGACCAGGACTTCCTGATCCATCCCTTCCTACCACGATCCTTGCTCTTGCCATGCACCCTTGCTACGTGCCCTGCTTCTTCCCTATTGGATCAAAATTACCTGAGCTGCTCTACTTGTACCTTATTGGTTGACCGTAATATTGACCCATGTTGTGCCCACCTCTTGATTTTGCCCTAAAAAAACATTCTCGGAAAAGTAGGCTTATAACCCACTTTTGAATCCTCTCCTGCCTCTCGGCAGCTCACTCTCGATACATTCTTTTCCTACTCTTAACCTCTGTCATTCTTTAGGACAACATTCTTGAATTTCAGGGAAATTGAACTCAGAGTCCCTGACTTCTAGCAGGTTGGAAGTTATATTTTTGCCTACATCAGAAAGGCTTACACTTTTCCCCACATAGATTTCTTAGAACCCAAATGCCCAAAATATAAGCTTAACATGAAATGGAAATCTTGTTTTTACATAAAATCTTATTCTACTTATCGCTTCTACATTTGATGAATCACAATTATTTACTTAATTTTTAGTAAAGTAATGCCAATGAAAGTTTTAAAAAGTGCACTACATCAAAGCAGTATTTCAAAAAGAGCTTTGAAATCACATCTAAAAGCTTGGATGTCATTGATCTAGTTATCTACTTATGGAAAAAGCTGTGCTTTAATTTTCACACTTCACAAGCTTTTAACTCACTTTATTCAACACAAAGGTTAGGGGTTTGTTCTGTGAATGAAACACACCCCCTCTTCAGTAGGGCAGTGTGTTCATTTTTCTCTTGGTTCTTTCAGTGATTATTAAATTTATAAAGGAATATACTATGATTTATCTTTCAAAATAGACTTTCACAGATTTCGTGCACTTGCAAAGTAAAATGTTCCTTTTATAAATGTGGATGAACACGTAAATGCACAAATCCAATGGGCCACTAAGCAAAGGCATACAAAGTAACTTTCAAATAGTCACAGGAGAAACAATAAAAGCTATACATGATACACAAACCCGTGGTCCTCAGATCCCACCAGGGGCCTGTCCCAGGCTGTGTGGTACGTGTGTGTAGCAAGAGCTGGCTGAGGAAGGTGTGATCAGAGACAGAGAGGAAGGGAAACGGCGCACACTGCAGACAGTGGTCACTCCACACAGCGCAGCTGCCCACCAAGCTCGGTGGGCTGTGCTGCCCCTACAAACAGGAACAAGCGAGGGATAGCAAGTCCCATGGGCTTGGAGGCGGGGTTGGGAAGGGGACATGTGACTTCTGCTGGCCTCTCCAGGAGACGCTTGCTCTGGGAGCCCAGCCACTGTGCAGAGACCACAGGTGCACCCCAGAGGAGAGGGACAGATGCCTACAGGGCTCCTGGGGCCCAGGACCATAATGTCCCAGAGGAGATGCCCTCCTGTGCCCTCCAGCACGGCACTGAGCTGTGCCTCCCACCCAGGCCAAGGCCAGATCCAAACTTGCGAGCAAGCAGGGTGGTTCTCACTCTTTCAGTCCCCTACTGTATTAGAAATGGTTTTGTAGCCAGCAATACAAAGAGTGGCGTGTAATGAAATTGGTGTCGTAGGTGAGCTTAAGGAGTGAGGCCATGTGTGGTGTTCAGCACAGTTGACATTGTGTTCCGGGTAAACTAGATGCCAGCCTGAGGTTGAAAACACCGGCAGTAGACGTCCACGCAGTTCACTTTCCAACAGTAGCAAATTATATTCTGTCTTATGATTGCTACCAGTAATTGCTGTAATTCCAAGGTTACCACTCTTCCATTTTGGTAACATCTTATTAGAATAGCAATACTACTTGAGATCAGAAAGCAAGAATATGGCTTATTCTCTTCCTTTTTACAAACTAGTTACTCCTTATTAACCTGCCAAAATTCTTCCCTCTGAAAGTTTTGTATGAGCCCTCACTGTAAGTTCCTTTCCTTTATCCTAAATGATATTATTTCTCCACTGGATTCTTGCTTTATGATGTCCCCATCCTCCAATTGTAGCTACTGCTTTCCCTGATTATAGTTCTAGTTTCCTAAATTAGGTGCAACATGAAAATATTATTTACTTTCTTATATTTTACACAGACGTAGTCATCCGTTTTGCCTTTCATATAGATTGGCCTTAGAACTTACATCCGAGGAGCAGCCTTAAAACCTGAGAGTGCTCCGATGTTCTTTTGTTTTTATATTTTTCCATCCACTTGTTTCTTCAGGTGTTTGAATTGATAAGTGAAAGTTGTTTATATTTATGGCACACAGAGCAGTCTTTGTTACACACGCGCATGGTGGAACGACCAAACCGTGCGGCTAACATTAATATAAATGAGGATGAATTTGTAACTGTCTTTGAAGTGTGCTAATTAATAACAGCGCTGTTAGCCTAACATGTGACTCAAATATTTATTCTATACTGAAAATTAATTTAAAATATCTATAATATGTATTTTAACATCTTTCAAAATATATTTTACAATGCTCTAAAATTGGATTGGGGTTGAATATACAATTGTATGTGTATTCTTAAAAGCATTGTACGATGCACTTACAGGGATGAATTATAGGGCATGTGAATTATATCCAAATAAAGTTGTTTAAAATTTTATGTCACACCTGCTATAGCATATAAAACTACTTTTAGCACCTTTGCTATTTCTCATGCCTGTGTCTTTTTGTTTATTATCTCCCACTTACATCCCTCTCATCCTCATAGATCTTTACTAAAAATGACTTATTTACAAATCTGTCTTCCCTACCAAAGTTTATGTGAGAATTTGTCAATATAGTCTACGACTTTCTTTTTTTGCATTCTTAGGGCTGCATCTGGAGAGACTGATGCATAATAAATTTTTGTTGAACAAATTAACTCATAATAGGAAAAACACAAAAAATCAAATTTTATGTGATAGTTCTAAAAATAGAAATACAAATATATTACACTGTTCAAGTGAACTAACTTTGACCTGAAGAAGTCTCCACAGGTCCTCACAGAAGAAGCTGCCATCTGTGAGTAAACAAAAGGAGAACCTAACACAGGAACATGCCTTTCTACCAAACAGCTGAGCTTAGCTATGATTGGAGCAGAGCCTCTGCCAATCACAGGCAGCCAGCAGCTCAGCCCATGGGCAAATATGGCCAGGGCCTGCATCAGGAATCCAGCTGCCTTCCTTTCTGTGTCTCTTCATTTCCTGGACGTCACTTCCGCTTCTTTTGTCTGGCTATAAATATGGCCTGTACATGTGGCAGGATGCCACATTCTGAACCATTTTTGGTGCAGACTGCTGCAGAATTCTAGAATTGCAAATAAAAGGGAATTAAGAGCTGCAAAACTGTTTTAATTTTGTCCTTTAACCACCCATAACATCAAAAAGATAGAAACAAATACTGAATATATAGGTAGACGTAAGTCCCATGGATTTACAAGTACATATTCCACACTTCGGTGTGGCAAAGTTTCATGTGCTCTTTGCTTCAAGTTTACCCCGATGTATGCCAGATTAATTTTCGGTGTAATACTTGCATTCCTGCAAGGAAAATCTGGGACCAAAATCTACAGCAATTTGAGATTACATTTTAATCCTGTCAATTTATTTTTGGTTTCTCTCAAAAAAAATCCCACTTTTAGGTTGGTAATACTATATCATCAGACAAAGTAGAAAGGAATTGTTACAACTCAAAGTCCAAAACAAAGGAAAAGATCGGTGAATTCTTAAAACAAATAGGCTAATATTTGCTGAAAAGGTAAAAGTTGAATAAAAACTCCTTTCTTTCTCCATACTGAGAGATTAAATATTTGATATATGAAGTAAGAGTTACTTGATATGCTATTTTGAAGTTATAATAATATTTCAATGAAATATACCAATGTAACTAATAACATTAAAGTTTTTGGGGGGCCAGGGATTTAGCTCAGTGGTTCCGGCGCCTGCCTCGCAAACACAAGGAGCCCAGTTCTATCCCTGGTACCAAAATAAATAAATAAATAAATAAATAAATAAATAAATAAAGTCTTTTGGAAGAAAATGCACTTAATTTAAAAATTGTTCTATTTTTTAAATCATTATTTTGACTACCACAACTTTGGAAATTTTCAAAATTGGTTGATTCTATCTTCTAAATTTGTGTCTTTTAAAAAATCACCTAGATAGTCGTTGCTTTTCCAACTGAAACTCAGTGATCTCTTTAACTACGAAATGGAAACAGCTGGCTGTGGTAGAATAGGCCTGTAATCCAGAACTCTGGAGTGCTAGGGGAGTAGGGCCCCAAACTGAAACCCAGCCCAGTAACTCAGGGTCTCAGGAAGACCCTGTCTCAAAATAAACAGTGGAGGGAAGAAGAGAAGGAGGAAGGGAGGGAAGGGAGAAAAGAAATGGAAACCGGAACTTCCTTCAAGATTGTTCTGAAAGAATGGAACCCAGTTGTACAGCTGAAAATTAAACATTCAGTTATTCTGCAAAATAGTTTGCAGAACTTTGCTGCACGCATTGAAACCTGCTCTTCCATGACTGTGATGTATGATTAGCTGGCAATTATGCGTACTGCTTAGTATGCACTGTGATCATAATAAAGAACTTACACCCCACAAGAAAAGCTTTAACCCAAATGAAAGAGAAAGCTTGTTTTGTCAGAGTTCAATTATAAAAATTTAAAGATCTGGGTAAAAGAGAAGCCCCATTGCACAGCTTCACTTGCAGAAGTAATTGCCCGGAGTAGATACAGCAGCAGGCCTCACGTCACACACAGTGCAACGTCCGCACGGCCTCTGTGAAGGAAAGCAAGGTATTCTTACCAATGTGCTACGTCCATGAAACATCTACTCAAATTTTAGTTTATTTTTAACAACTAATGAGAAAAATGATAAAAACTCGCTGACTTTTAAAGAAATACATGTCATGTGAAGTACTATTACTTAAAAATCCCACATTGGATCATTTTCAATAAAAACACAATCCCTAGTTTATATAACCTTCTTCCACTTTATCAGCAAGTAGGAAATTCTCAGCCAATGCTGTGCCTGGCAGGGGTCTTTTGACTCTGAATTGCTAGCAGGTGCTAATTGGCAAAAGAGGAGGCCCTTTGCAGTAAACACCTTTCTCAGTGAAGCCAGTGTGGGCTGCCAAAATCGGGGTCTTTGAACTTTATCGGCTGCTCAACAAATAGGCTTTTCATGGAAACAAGTCCTTAGCTTTATTTCAGCACAAAACAATATTATGTGCAACTCCAAGTGTGCAGTTTCACTGACTTAGCTGCTGGATTAGTTTTATTACTTGTACAATAATTTAAATGGTTCAAACTTTTAAGCAGTTAAAGTTTTTGTTTGGACGATTATTATCAGCACTGAATGGCCAACGGACCCAAGGTGAAAGTACGGTTTTATATTTATTACGCAGTGAAGAAGTGCACCCTGTGTAGAATTACAGGGCGCTAATTTCAGTGAAAGTTTCTATGACATCATAACCAAGAGGTTTTAAAAATAAACCTTTAAAACTCTTATGTGAAAATGTAAAGCCTTATATTAACTCAACCTAATCTGTATATGATTTGTTTCTTTAAAGAAGTATTTCCTAGTCTCATATCGAAATTTGTAAATTATTAATTTTTCAGCAAAAGTTTGTATTTCATTTCATAATCCAGAAAGCCAATTTAAAAACTCATTCCCATGGGAAATTAACTATTGTTTTTTGCAATAGAAACAAGGCAAAAATCACATTATAATCAATGATAATGAAAGTATTTATTTAATGTACCTATAATGTAGAACAATTTAATTAATATCTCCTTTTGGCAAACAATCATGACAGCGATAAATCACCGAGTTCCTTCAAGGTAATAAGGATATCTCTGTCTAGAGCCATAAATTTGCCCATGAAGCTTAGGGTATGTTACAAGCAGTAACTTTTTATAAAGAAACTTTGGATCTCAGCTTGAGCCAAACAATGGAAGTTGGCCGACAAGTTTAATTTTTAGCCAGAGGCAGAGAACTTTGAGAGGGGCAGCCTTCGCCTATGCTTTTTTTTTTTTTTTTTTTTTTTTTTTTTTTTTTGGTACTGGGGATCGATCTTGAGCCCTTGCACTTGCAAACTAGGAGGCAAAATCTCTGAGCTAAATCCTGGGCCCTGCCTATGGATAATAATAGGCTGGGAAACACTGCTAATTCTGCACACACCTTTACAAAATTCATGCGGATATGCATGTTTAGTCCACGGCTTCCATTGTCGTGGGAAAAGAGTTATCAATAAAGGGCTGAAGAATTCCAATTAAACGCAGGTCAGCGTGCAATATTTGGAAGCTCGGTGGTGAGAATCGCAGCCCGCAGCCGGTGAAGATGGTGTGGCTGTGGCATGGGCCCTCACAGCACTGTCACTGCGCATGCGGCCCCAGTGACCCCAGCCTGCGGGCCCTGCAGTCAGCGTAGCGGCACAGTGGCTACACTGGGGCTTTGAACTGTAAATGACAATGTGCCGCATCTTGGTGCTCAGTGCCTGCATTCGAGATAAACTTATTAACAAACATCCACAGGGCAGATGACTAGAATGGAGTGTGCGAAATTTGCCAGGTGAGTAACTTAAACATACGCGGTTCCTCTGGAGAAGAGCTAGGCCATGCCCAGCTGTGGTTTAGATGGAAAGTCTCATGCGGGTCATGAGATGCTCTGCCGATCCACTGATGTGCTTGCTCACTGCAGGCTGTGAAGGTGGGGCCTGCTGGAGATGGGTCCGTGCTGGTCTCCAGCTCCTTCCCTCTCTCTCCCCTCCTGGCCCTCTGCTTCCTGGCTACCATGAGGCGGGCAGATTCCCTCTGCCCCACACGTCCTCAGACAGGCAGTTTCCGCCTTGGAGCCAGCCAACCTTGGGCAGAATGCACGGGAGACTGTGAGCCAAGTCGGCGCTCCTCCTTTAAGGCGGGGCCTTGGGAATTCTCTCCCTGGGATAGGAAAGTAACTCACACCGGTCGGGTGAGGGCGTCTGCTGAGGAGCCCAGTTAGCACGTCAGTGCCCCTTTCTGGCCATGCTGCTGTACGGTGTTACCTGGCATTTCACGAGCCCCGCGTTTCAAGGACAGGACCTCCAGCCAGCCGGAGGCAGGAGCTCAGGCCCTCTTCTCCGGGCCTCCTGGGCCTCTCAGTCCCTCCTACCTCACCTCACGATCGCAGCCACAGCGTCTCTGTCCCTGGGCCTCCATCTGCCGTCCTGTCCTGTGGCCCCCTTCTAGGTAACTCTTTGGGCGATGGCTGTAGTGCTCTGTTCCTGAGAAAGGACCGACAGCACTTGAGTGTTGGATTTAAGGGTATTAAAAATACAAAAATTTAGGTAGGTATACCTTAACCATTTGAAAAGTAGATTCCTGGGGATTCAGCTCATTGGTTCAGCTGCCTGCCTCACAAACATGAGGACCCGAGTTCGATCCCCAGTACCAAAAATAAAGAAAGAAAGAAAGATAAAGATAAAAAGTAGATTTCTGAGCTATGTGTGTAAACATATTTTAGGAAAATTTGCATAAACTATATTTATATATAATTGATATAATCAGATCATATCAATTATACTTGTGCAATTTTATAATTAATCTCTACATAAATATATTTCACATAAATTATATGTTATTGCTAGGATTTTCAGGAAACCAAAGAAAACATTTTTCTTTACTATTTTAGGGGACATGTCATTCTGTTCTCACTGAGCCAAAAGCAGGAAATAATATTTTGCCTGCTTTAGTCAGGGAAAAGCCAAGATAAAAATACAAAGGGAATGGATATCAATATGTATGAATAAAAGAAGAATATGTATAACAATTTTTGAATATGAGTGATAGGATAGTAATGAAATTCTAATGATCTATTTTATGGCACAACCATAAAAAAATCATACAGCCTTTATAATGAATAAAGAAGAAATTATAAAGAATAATTCTCAAGATACATTTTTAAATTAAAAAAACAAAATATACTTGTCACAAGTGTTTGGTTGATTTTTAAAGATCTTACATCATTTGTCTTATTATATGCACCTTTTCAAAAAAGTTAACCAAGTCTTCTCGCCTTTTTGCAGCTTCTTGTACAATTTATTCATGTAGCAAATCCTGTATTCTTCATATTTGAACATTTGTGTGCATTTGAAAATAAAAACCATGGTGCTATGTAGTCTTAAAAAAATTCTACCGCTGGCAAAAATATTTTAAAGAAAATATATTTATACCAAGAAACGTGTAGGGATGAAGAGCTTTTCAAAAGCACAAAGTTGACACAGAGCTTTACTAGAGAGTTGGATTTATACGTGCAGCATCAGGAATGAAGGAGACCTACTTGGAAATTAGACTGTGTAGTATTTTATTCTTTTTTAAAAGTATAGGTTTCATTTCTTCAAATTCAATTAAAATTAAATTGTGATGCTTTCATGTTTACATTATCTATAGCATTTGTATGTATCATTCCTTTAGAAATAATGTTAAAATTAAATTATATGATGGCTAAAAGTAACAGACAGCTGGTCAGTTCGTAAATACAGTGACTAGTTATAGAATGTGAATGTGTGTAAAAATTGTGGATCTCAGTTTGTCCACATTTTAGCCAGCACTTATTATTATGCATCCTTCTAGCACTATCAGGTGAGAGCTCATTGTGATTCACATTGCATTTCCCTAATGAAAAATGATGCCACCCATTTTCTGTATGCTTTCTGGAAATGTATGCTTTTGTTAATCAAAGTCTACTCAGATCTTTTCTTAAGTAGGGTAGCCCTTTGAAAACAGTGTGGCATTGCTTCAAAAATGCAACAGTTATTTTATGATCCAGCAAGTGTAGTTCTAGACTTCTAGGTTTGTTTACTCAAAAGAAATGATACTGATAAAAGTTTGTGCATTGATGCCCGTAGGTGTATCATTCATAGTACCCCAAAGGTGAGGCAACCCAGAAGTCCAACATTTGATGAATGAAATGTGGTAGAACCACGCAACTGAAGATGAACTGTACTGTATGCATGGGGAAACCCAGGAGCTGCACCAAAGAAGCCAGGCACCAAAGAGCACAAACAACGTGATTCCCTTAGGTAAATGCTCAGGAGTGCGTGGGTCCATAAAAGCTGAAAATAACTCTAGGGGCAGGGAGAGTGGAGGAAACAAGAGTGACTACTACCGAGACAAAGCCTCCTGTGGGGCTAATGAAAATACTCAGACCCTGTGGGCGCAGGCACACAACCCTGCGAATATGCTAAACATTGCTGGATTGTACCTTTCAAATGAGCAGATTTTGTCATAAGAGAACTGAATCTCGATAAAGCTGTTTTTCACAAGAGATAGAGTCCATTGTCTAAAACTGGAGAAACACCAATAGTCATAGCTACCCAAGAGGCTGAGGCAGGAGGACTGCTTGAGCTTAGGATTTGACAGACAGTCTGGGCAACAGCAAGAATCTGTCTCCTGAAAAAAGAATCTTTATATTTATGTTTGTTTTATTATGAAAAACTGCTATGGGTATTGGTCAAACAAGTGCGTGACCCTTTCACCTGTGAATCGAAATGATCCTTCATATATGGGTCTGTGTATATACTCAACGCAAGTGTGTCTTAGTTCCTACCCAGCAAATGATGACTGCAGGCAGGGCTAGAGATCCAGAGCTCAAAGCTGAACTGTCTGCACTACGGTTGAGAGCAGGAAGAGGGGTGCTGGGTTCCTGGGACCAAATCCTCTGACTCAGTTCCCAGATGTGCACAGAGCACTGGGGGCTGAAGGCTTCAACTGGAAAAGCTGACACCTAGACAGGCCCGTGACGCGCACAGGACACCAGCCAAGCCAGGCCCAGTGTCCAGCGGGGAGGCCCTTCCCTTCCCACACCTCCGCCCAGGATTTACCTCTGACAGCCAGATTGTTATTACCAGGGCCTCTCTGCTGGCCACAACTGACTGCACCATAAATAAATCCCGGGCCCCACTGCTCCAGATGCTCTCTGCTAGGGATTAGGAATTTGGATGTAGTCAGTATAGGTGGGTGTAACTTGAACAGAGGGTTGTAAATTCAAGAATTATGTGTCTGCCATTGTCTGTTGCCTGCATATGGAGGCCAAGAAAGCCAATCCGGGAGAGTAGATTTTAAAATAATAGTAATAACTGGGACCCAGAGAGAAGCAGAAATAAGAGATGAAAGCCAAGTATTCCTGGGTTACTCAGAGCTTTCTTATTCCTGCTTTCAGGATTAAGAGCTCTTAAATTTTGGTAGAAACTCCAGTGTCCTTCTAATAAAACTGTCTTTTTGGCTTACGTGGATAAAAATAAATGAAAAAGAAGGAACAGAAAAGACGTAAGAGAGGCAGGAATAGATGGGCCAGTTAGAAGCGTTGCCATGGGCAAGGCCAGAGAGCAGTGAGGCCTGAGCAATATTCTGTTCATGAGGGTGCAGTTCCTGTGCTTTGTGTTCCATTATTTACCTGCTGCAGGGCTGAAGTCATTTGTGCAAACATTTACCATCAAGCCGAACGACGTTCTCACTGGAGACAATCTGACAAAATCACTTCCAGCCTAGTTATTTGTTTGCTGTACAGCGAATTCTAAACATCGGTGGGTGTGATGAGAAATCGGTGCCATTCTTATTTCTGTAATGCTTCTAACAGCCCAGACTATTTTAGAATGTAATGATAGTGGACATGTTTAATTTTTCTTCTGGAATAATTAGGTTACGGCAAATATATTTCTGGTTAGAAAATAGAATAAAAGATAATTAGCAGAACTGAATCCTCTGAATTACAAATATAAATGTAAATACATTTAAATTTGATACTTGTTTTTTCCTCTAATGTTCAGAGCAAATAACAAACTCACTTGATATTCAGCTCATATACATTTAAAAATTTACATTTAAAAGCCTTATATTTAAAACTTCAGAAGTGAGAAATGATAGACACAGTCCACTAAAATACTTAAATTAAACAAAGATTTAAAATAGTTTTAACAAGGAAACATGGAGAAGTTGTAAATATCTCCAGGCTTTAACTGGGTAATGTGAGAGAAAGGAAACAGAAAATCACGATGACTTTCTTATAGTCGGCTCACCATTGTCTGCAGACTTCCAGCCAAGAACGAAGATCTTCCAGCTTGCTTTCTTCACCGGACACTTCGTCAGGCCTCCCCTCCGTGCACTGATCCATATGCGTTTCAGGATTCAGCCTTTCCCCTCAGCCTTCAGAAGAATTAGTAGAAGTCGTGAATTCTTCCAGCACTGGCTCTGTCCCCCAAGCCCCGCCATCAGAGCCTCATGACAGAAAGCACAAGTGCCGCCATAGCTCTGCTTTTCCCACATTTCACACATCGCAGGGGGCAAACAGGGTGGCACTTACACTCTCGTGCCACATCGCCTATTGTGTGTGATTCACACACAATTCTGAGCAGTGTCTTACAGGAAGGGTTACAGATGTCAGCCATGTTGTTTCTAAATAGGAGCATTTCATACATTTGAGGAAAGCTTGCAGATGTGCATAGTTAGTCCTGAACTCTCCATTTCAGGTAGCTTAATTGTATCATGACAGGACTCATTCAGATGACACTAACAGCATGTGTTCTTCCAAAAGTTGATCTACGAAAAACTAGTTCTGTATTCAGTATATCCGTGTAACTGTATGTATTAGACGGGATTATAAATGGTCCTGGAGGTGAGGTTGCAGAACTCTTTCCTGTAAGGGCAGTCTACTGAACTTAATGCTATTTAGGAAAGCAACATAAATGTTACGTACTAGTGGAAAATGTCACATAGAGCAAATTCGTTTCCTCTAATTGTCTTCCTACTCTTTAGTTTGGCTCCAGGGACCAGTTTCATGGAGACGATGTCATTCTTCCAAGAACCAGTGTGGGGAGATTATGGCTTCAGAGTCAGATTCTCAGAGGAGCTGGAAGGCTGCACCCCAGCATGCGCAGTTCTCAGGGGGGTTCGAGCTCCTATGAGCATCTCATGTCCGCTGATCCGCAGAGCCGGGGTCATGAGGCCAGACACGGGGGCAGCTCCCGGGACAGATGGTGCTTCTGCCCTGTCCACCCCCAAGTCCTGCTGGGGGGACCAGTCCTGGTCAGCAGCCTGGGAGCTGGGGACCCATCCTACCCCTGTCCTCTCACGTGTCCCCACTGTCCTCTGTGCTCTTTCTCAGTTTAGGTCCACGTGAGCACCAAATGTCCATTTGAAAACAGTCTTCATGGTGACGTCTCACTGCAGAGAGCACAGGGATGCCCAGGGCTGTGGACTGACTCTAGAGCCACAAGTCTCGGCACTGAGACAGGCAGCTTCACGGAAAGACATGAGGATCCCAGGCAGCACCGGGGCCAGGGTCAGGAAGCTAAAGCAAGAACTGGCGGGTCGGCTGTGCATCGTTCCCCAGATTTGCTGAACTGTGTGGATATTGGCCAGGGCCAAACCGAGGCCTGACTCAGAAGAGGACTGTGCTTGGATTGAACGATCCATGGAAAGGAAAACGTCAGGAGAGCTAAGAGTGAATGTGACAGTCGTGAGGGCTGGCTCAAAAGTGAAACTGGGTGTGGAGGAAAGTAAAGGCCGGGCAGTGCAAGGGATAAACAAACGGGAGGAGTAACAATCCGTATGTCAGAGCAGGGTCGATTATTACTGTGTTTGGTTCCAGTTTGGAGTTTGAAATTTGAGACACGATGGCTGGAAAGTGAAATTTGAAATTAGATCGCGGAGGTTTGCGGTGACAGAGGTCTGAGCCAGCATCAGAGCAGTGAGAGCCAGCAGGAGGCCAAGAGTGTAAGCTGAAGGAGAGGAGATCAGGATCAGATCAGCCATTGGCCGCCCACGTCTCAGAGCACTTGCGGTGCACTGTGGGAGCCTAAGGCCTGGGCTAACGTCAGTGGGCTTGCAGGGATGTGACCACTGGGCAAAGGACTTGGCCTGAGCCTCAGTAATCGCCATCTCTTAAATGGTCCCAGGGTTATAGCCTCTAGGTCAGCAGTTAGGTAAAGTGTTCTTGGATCTCTATCCAGCACATGCTAATAAACACCGTGGGCAGGGCTATTTTCCCGAACACAACTGAAATCCCCCAGAATTAGGGCAGGAGGAATAATGCCGAGAGAGCTTCAGTCCTTCTACAGTTATAAGTCTGCACAAACAAAGGAGCTAAGCCCAAGAAGATAATGCATCCTCTGAGATGGGAGGCAGGGCAGTCGGGACAGCAGGCGGATGTCCTAGGACAGACATGAAGGACGTGATCTGGAAGCTGTGGTGCAAAACTGAGGGTCAGGAGGAGCCCAGCAGCAGGCGGAGGACTTGTAAGACCCTGTCCTGGAGGTCTGATCCTCCGACTTCCTCTCTTCTTCAGCTGTGTGCACTGGTCCTGGAAACTTTGAGGCTTCCCACGCGTTTGCACCTGTGTTTGACATCGCCCTGCTGTCCTCAGGTCATCTCTGCAGTCTCCGCTGTTTGGTTCCCTTGCTGGGTTTTTATTCTCGCTGTCACCTTCGCTGCTGTGTACCCGCCGTACACGTGCCGTGAGGGTCATCCCACCCCAGACCGCAGCCCACCTCACATTCCGTCCACGCAGTTTTGGTTCACTCCGGCCTACACCTGCTTGCTGAAGTGTGCCTCTGACTGCTTCGTTTCCTCCTCATACTTGAAATGATACCACTCGTTAATGCTTTGTCGTTGTTTCAGAAGAAATCTAACGGCTTTGGCCTGGCACTGAGGGTCCCTCCCCCTGAAACCCTCCCTGAGCTTCGCCCTCCCAGGGCGCATTCCAAAGGATTCCAGATCTCAGCTCTGCCCTCCTCCAGTCCCACTTCATAGGAGTTTGTCCTTTCGGTCCTGAGCACTGCCCAACCCCCAGCCCCTTGCTTTCTAAAGATTTGGCCTAGGCCAACTGGTTTTCTGGATCTTCTGTGATGTAAATTTTGAGGAGTTTTACCAGGGAGGGAGCTCGAGGAAGGCATCTTCAGCCGGGTGGTGCAGGGCTGACTTTCCCGGGATAAGGAGACAGCGCGTGTGAAAGCACAGTCAGCCTCAGCAGGGGAGGAGGCCACTGCTTTGAATCCAACCGGACGCTGCTTTCTGTGGGGAACTGTCTTGCTCCCTAATAAAACTTTATGACAATGGGCAGGAGGCGGAGTTGATGTGTTTAAATCATAACCGTGTAATTAACATACGTATGGAGAAACTGAAAGAACTACAGCAGCGGTGTTTTCCCGGAGTGGAGCACTGAGTCGTAAAACAGATGACCCAGCTTTGCCCATGAAGGACTCTGCTCGGGTCTGGCCCGCTGGGCGGCCACAGTGAAATCTGAGTTCCCACCATCGCTGCAGGAAGCCAGCAAGGGCTGAGGAAGAGAACCAGGGCCGGGACAGGAGCCTGCCTGGGGCTTTCTGGGGGAGCTGCCGGGGCCGGTGGACGCTGCCCTTCTCAGTCACAGCCCCGCAGACAAGGCCCTGAGGACCTGGACAAAGACTTGCATCGCTCCAGGGAACTCCAACCCCTCCAACCACCACTGTCTCAGGCCAGGCAGGCGCAGCACAAAGCGCAGCCGAGGCCGAGCAATGGTCCCCACTGTGTTGCAGGGGTAACGAAAAAACGAAGGGCTTCCCCCGGCGACTGTGCTCTCACCGCGTGGTTTCCAAATCAGTAGCAAGGGTGGGCCCCACAGTGTTTACATTTAGACAGCTGAAAGCTCTGAGGGGGCTAAGGCTTTCTTTACCTAGGAACTCAGGTAATATCTGCCGGCACCCTGCCCGTGGGAGAGGCGAGCTCACGGCGCGCATGCGCTCGTCCTCATCCTGCTAACACGATGTTGGAAGAAATGGTATTAAACTTCACCATCACCACCGGTCCCCTCTGGATTCTGCTGCTCCTGGACTTCCAAGAAGGAAGTGTTTCAGACCAGGTAAGGACTTCTAGAGCCTTCCCAGCGAGCACGGGGAGAATCTAAGACCAGAAACAGAAAGTGCCCTGGCTGAAACACTTAATACTGGGCAGAGAGGCTCAGGAGAGGGGCTGGGCAGGGCTGGCACAGGCGCGCTATTTCACCCACCTCTGTGCTGCTGACCCTGCTGGACCCTACTCTCCGCTACGGCTTTGCTAAGGCAAGAGTGGGTGTCAAGCAGCGACTCCTGTCCTCACCCCTTAGAGGGGTCAAAGCCTGTGCTACTGAAACATGAAGAGCGAAGAGAGAAGCCTAACGATTTTATGTAACATTTTTTTTTTTAAGATGACACAAGAGCCTCTAAAAATGAAGCCTCCAAGACCCAGGGGATAACATCTACTTTTAGGTGTTCGAAGGATCTACCATGAAGAAATGTGATCGGTGCCAAAAGAAAAGAAGTATGATTAATTTTAATAGATTGGAAAAGGAAACCAGCCAGACTTGTCTGTTTAGCGTCTCCTCAGCCTCTCTGTGGGGCCCCTCCTCCCAGATGCAGGACAGGACCCAATGGAGTCTTTAAAGGAAACTGAGGCAGGGAGAGACCTGCCTAGGTTCACAGCTTGCTTTGGAGGGACAGGGGCTCTTTCTATGATCTTTCTTGGAGAAGAAGAATTCTCATTTTCATGGTTCTCTTTGGGGCAAAAAGAGTAACAGGAGACATAAGGGCAGAAAACTTAAGAGAAACCTTGCTTCTGAGGCCCTCCAACATCCTTTAGTTCGAAGGACAGTCACACACTGCATAGCAAGGCTTCAGCTAAGGATGGACCACATACACTGCCCAGAGACGGAAAGGCAGCTCAGTTCACGTGAGTCGGTCCTGTGATATTCACTCAATGAGAAAATCGCCTAATGACCAATTCTTGTCCTTCACCAACACATAATGTCTTAGCATGCAAACACTGCATGTTAGGGTACCATCCTCTGAGCCCCAGGACAAGTAAATTCTAGGTTGTTCTTGCAATTCAGAAAACGGAGAACCGTGGGTATAGACTGGAGGTCAGCAGGAGTGAAGCAGGGTTTAGCTTGAAAGATGAGAGAGAAAAATAACTGAAGTAGCCGTGCTGAATGTAATGGACGGAACACTTAATCTTCCTTCAGAACCTAAGTTAGATACTGAAAAACTCACACTCCTATGGATTCCTGAATTATTTTCACATGCTAGTCCATAAGTAGATTTGGCTATGAAGCCTTGCCTCCCCTGGGTTTTTAGAGGCTTACACATGACTCCATGGTTCAAAACAACCCTCCCTAGAAAGACACCCACACCCTTGCCATCTCCTCATGGCTCTGGCTGTGATTTCTGAGCTGAAGACAGATACCGTGGGACACAGCAGTCGGTACTGGGCGGGCTGCTGGATCTGCTCAACACAGGGAAATGCGCTGCCTTTTCTGCGTACCGGGTCAACCTCTATCACCTGTTTAGACTTCACTTACTTTATGAGCCTGGGACCCCGCCGTCGTGGTGCCTACAAACCCCTACGGTGAGGAAAGCGACGTGAAGGAGGCATGTGTACGAAAAGCACTTCCGGTGCTGCTGAGTCCTGAGATGGTGTGGACGCCCCGGGTTTCCCCGGCCTGCAGCCGCGTTCCGAGTGGCACAGAATCTGGGCCCGCTTCAGGGCATAGGCCTTGCTCAGGGGTGGGGCTCGTGGCCATCCTTGCAGGCTGCTGCCTCTGCGTCCGGCATTGGAGCCCAGTTAGCTGAGCGGGGAGGGGAAGATGGTGGCAAGAGCAGGGCAAACAGGAGCCTCTCTTGTGTGCTCCAACCGTGACGCCTGGGCCGACCTGCCGAGGGGCCGCGAAGCTGGCACAGG
>NW_022900916.1:2761105-2765893 GCF_012274545.1 Fukomys damarensis
CCCGTCCTGCTCCACGTGTCTTCAGTCAGCGCTCACAGCTGCACTCGCTGCTTCCTCCCACTTTCCGGTCTCTGGTGCCCAACACCCGCAGCACCAGCAGGGAAGCGGGTTTGGGAAAGGAGCTTGCGAAACTGGACTGCGGTCACCATTCTGCTGCTGCGGGCAGGGCCCCGAGACAGAGTGGGGTTTGTGTCCATGGTGACAGGACCGGGGGCCCCTTGGAGCGGCTGAGGAAGGGCGCCTGCACCCAGACCTGCTCACTTCAGGGAGGGAGGAACGTGGGAAGGCGCAGGCCACAGCCGAGAGGCACAGGAGCCACAGCAGACGGGGATCTGGGATTGAATCCGGCATGAAGACCCAGAATGATCTTTCCAGAATGTCTTTTGTCCTGCGATGAAATAAAAAAATTACTGAAACATTAACTGTGCCAGGAGTTGGGAGTCTATCAGCACTGTAAATTTCTCAAGTCCCACACTTTCTTTAATTGTTTTCATTCCATCTAAAATGAATTATTCCTTCCTTTGCATGTTCAGTGGCAAATGCCCTCATCCAAGAGGGCTTCGCACTTTGCCGAACTCCCTTCCCCCTCCGCCCTGTTCTGTGACAGCACCGGGACATTTTCAGCTCCATCTTCTCTCCCGCAAGTCTGAGGGCTGTGAGAGCTGAATCTGCGTCTCTTTGGAGACAGAATTTTAGAGGTGCGGGGATTTCGCAGCTGATTTACTCCAAGCCTTCACTGTCACAAATGAAGTCACTAAAGCAGAGAAAGATGCGTGGATAGATTAGCAGGCAACACAGACACAGAGCGGCTGCCCTGAGGTAAAATCCAGTGCCCTCTGCATCCTTGGTAAGAAGTTTGAGGAACAGAGGTCTACAAATATTTCATGATGATATCAAACTAATGGTGCATTCTGAAAGGGAACAGCAACGCTGAACAGCCAGGCCTCTCACACCGAGAGATCTGACTGCAGACTTTATTCAGGGGAGCAGAGCAGAGAGAGAGAGAGAGAGAGAGAGAACTAAATGCTGGCCTATTTGTACAGCTGATGGCCAGAGACCTCCTTATTTGGGTGGGGTGGGCAGCTTTTAACCTATTGCAAGCCATGTTGCCTTTTAAAGTTTTAGCTTTGCAGAAGCTTTAGGCTTCGATTCTATATGCTGACGTGATCTTAGGGAAAAGGAACTGTAAGGCAGGGTATAGGAGAAGAAAACCCAGAAGCATGGCCCATAAAGGCGACATCACAATTAAATCCTTAACATAACACATTCAGTAAAGTTACTTCTCCATAATAAAGGTAATATAATCAAGATGGAATCATTTAAGAAAAATTATATTCCTGTGCAACGTTATACTACTTTGAGAATGACATCAAGATAATCAAAGATAGCCAGGCATGATCCCAGCACTTGGGAGGCTGAGGCAGGAAGATTGCTGTGAGTTTAAGACCTGCCTGGGCTACACAGCTAGTTCCAGGGCAGCCTCAATTACATAGTGAGATTCTGTCTCAAAAAAAAGATAATCCAAGAATTATATTTATTTACATTTATTTGTTGAGTCAAAATCCAGGCTCGAGGAATTTCCTATACATTTCTAATTTAATAAGCACAAAAGTGGGATAATAAATATCCAGCTTCTTACTTTTTTGAAAAGATACATATCTACAGAATATGAGGTGGTGTGAAATTTTACAGCCACATGGAAATTAGTAATTTTACACTGTGGCTGGAAATTATGCTGTTAGTGCCAGCTGTGATTTTTCTGCCATGTGTAATTTTAGCTTATAGTCAAGGCACCAAGGAACTTTTATAAATAAAGGAGTTATTCATTTCATACTCTCTACTCTTAATTTTTCACAGTAAGCACACATTTGTCTTTGTTTCCTTTGGAAAAGAATATGTTGAATGTTGCTTTCATAAATAATACTAGAAGACAAAACTTACTTTTATAAAGTTGAACACTTAAGAAAAGCGTATTCTGCTCCCAATTACGCATTTCTAACTGTATGTTCCTATTCACATGACATCCCCTGTATACAGGATGGACATTTCTTTAAGCAGCTCACTTCTGCAGACTGAAGTAGCCCTAATATAACCAAAAGCAGCCTGGGCTCCGGAAGGCTCCCTATGGTGAGTGACGTGTAGCTGTCTTCTAATGCGTGCTCACACAGCACAGTGACTTTCTATAGTAGCCTGTTTCCGTGGCATCTGCTTTGAGTCTGAGTTGGCCTTTTCCACACAGAAGCAGGTGCGGTAGCTTCTGGTTCTCATCCCCGCAGTGCCTAGCTGATCGGCTCTGTCTTTCAAGATGATCAATTCTCCTCTGGGGCTTCAATCGTGTAAGAAACTCACAGAACATGAGTTCTTCATTTAAACCGGGTCCCAGCCCGAGGCAGGAAGGTCTTTGAAGAATCTTTCCTTTCCTGGCATCCCGGGGCTGTGGACTCGGGCAGCCAGGAGTGCTGAGTGCCTTGTCCTGGAGTCACATGGAGTGGCCAGGAATCGGTCGCACACGATGCATGATCTGTTGATGTCTGTGCTTCCAGACTGTGGTGTCTCTGTTGTCTGACTGACAGTGCCTGCTATTTTGGACCCACCACCGCCACTCCAACCACCTGCCATCCCCCTGTCCTCCTCGCTTGGGACAAGTCACGCGCCCTAGCTGAGTCACCTCAAACCCCCAAGCCCAAGACTGCATGGGCTCACAGCACGGGGTGACAAGCGAGACCCGTAGAGACTGCACCACGGGCCTCATCCTCAGCTCTCGGGGGCTGGCAGCACCCTGGACTCCCATTCCCGGGGCCCTGAGGGGACCTGCACACGACACCCTCTTCCTGCTACCGTCTCACCGACCCACACACTCACAGAGGGGGCAGGTAACGGCTGCTGGGGCACCTGTTAAGAGGCGTGGAGCCTGCACAGGTGGGGCCTGCAGGCCTAGGCTGCGGGCAGGGTGACCAAGTACCGAAGAGCGGCACGGTGTAGACGTCTGTGACAAAATCCCCACTCCCGTCAGGGCAGGGCGCGAGCAGTCGCCCTCCTGAAGCAGCCACAGCGCCACACTGGAAAGACATACACACAACATGCAAAACTATTTTATAAAGCTGAGAATCTCCAGAGCCGTGGGACTACAAGGCCTCATGTGAGAATCTATGTCCAGACTTAATAAGTTATTTTTTGTGTTTTTACAGTACCACAGTCAACACTGCCATGGAAAGAGGGTCTAGAAAGTGTGACTATGTAGGCAGATTGCTTCAAAATGAATGAATGTTAATGTAAGATTATAAACTCCCCATTCCCCTGCTAAAAACAATAATTTAGACCTTAAAGACATTGTTTACATTTATTTTGCTCTTGATCTCAAGTATTATTATATTGTTGCATCTTTCTCTCTCTCCTTTCTTTTTCCATTTTTCTGCGAATGAACTTCAAATATGAAGGCATCTCATGAAGGATTGCAATTGATGCAAGAATCAGTTACATGTGGTAGGTATCAGGTGAGAGGTAGTTTCTCTTCTGCATTACATAGACATCACAAAATTTACTGAAGAACTTGTTAATATTGCATAGAATGTAAACATTTCAACATTGACCTGATTTTTTTTTTTTTTGTACTGGGGACCAAACTCAGGACCTTGCATTTGTGAGGCAGGCAGCAGGACCACTGAGCCAAGCCCCCAACCCCTGATTTTGATTTTAAACTTCCCACTTCATGTCTTTTCACAGTTCACCTGCTGCAGACCACTGCAGCACAGAAAGAGGGGGGAACTCAAATAACAAGTGCCACACCTGTCTCAGCCTTTGGATGTTTGCTTGGATGGCAAGGGTATTTTAAACTTTCAGGCAACCAAATTATTATTTTTTTTGCTGAGGGACTGGACTATTTCCACACTGTAGCAAAGACTTCAGCCTTTGAACTGAGCTATGCTTAGCACAAAGCACTACTGTTCGTCTCTTCTACTCCTAAATGGTTCTTCAAATATGTTTATCTTAGGTACAGAAAGCTTCTTAAATATTTCTGGAACTATTTAAACAAAAAGTATGCACAATACCCTTTGGAATGAACGTTGCAGCCCTTGAGTTACTGGAACTAGCAGACAAGCACAAAGCAAAGGAGAGACGGGGTGTTGTGGTCTGGGTTTGCAAGGGAATCGATTCAATAAGGACATAATTTATATGATTATTTTATAATAATCACCCAAAAAGTCAAATGCAGAGGAGTATGTGAGATCTGGCCACTCAGCAGAGACCCAAAGACTCCATCCGAGGCCCTGGATCCCACAACAATGTCCCACACAGTCCATCTGAAGGCCTACAGCTCACAGCAGTGTCTCATGCTTGTCCGTATCTAGGAGCTGCACCAGGAAGGCTCAGAGGCCTGTGATAGAAGCCAAAAAACCTAAGCCTGGAGGGTGAAGGATCTGCCCCACCCTGCTGAGGGATCTGCACTGGAGCCAGGAAGCAATGCTCAGGGTGAAGACCACAGCTCCCCTGAGGAGAACAGCAGCCATTCCCAGAGACAGCGAGGTTCCGAGTTCCTCCTCCAATGAAAACAGCCTAGTTCGCATCAGGAAAACCATCTACAGAGAGCTTCTCCTAGAAAATCAACAGGCCAAGATCTTCCCCTTCAGTTCTCTTTTTACGGCTATCGGCAACAATCCTCAGGTGTGTCCCCCATGCCTGGACAGCAACGCTGATTCCGTTCAGCTGGGCATTCCAAGTTGACCATTAGTTAATCCACCACACACACACACACACACACACACACACACACACACACACACACACAGA
>NW_022900916.1:2765917-2788548 GCF_012274545.1 Fukomys damarensis
GTCCCCAAGGCATTAGAGAAAACACCCCACACACACACACACACACACACACACACACACACACACACACACAGAGAGAAAGACAGAGAGAGAGAGAGAGAGAGAGAGAGAGACAGACAGACAGAGAGAGACAGAGAGACAGAGAGAGACAGAGAGACAGAGACAGAGAGACAGAGAGACCGAGACTTTCTACTCAACACCAGGGTTGAGTAGTAACTATCAGGACATACAGAGCAATCAAAATAAGGAGATCAAAGTGACAGACTCAAGCCAACTTCTGGAAGCTTCTGTGTTATACTTGCTTTGTACCTCTGAGCCTGAATAAATTTAATCCCTGAATAAGTCTTATTTATCTGAAGCTATTTCATGATTGAAAAATGAAACATCCTTCAGCTTTAGCAATGATCATTTAGAATAACTGGCTTTTGGTTAACATAAAAACAATTTTGATTGTTTAACATATGTGAAGTAGTTCTAGTTTACTCTGCTGATTATTTTTAAGCTTTTACAGTTTTATTTTTAAAGAGCACTCCCTTGTTTTAATTTTAGCTGGTTTGAACTAAACTGTGCAGTTCTGCAGCTACTATGCTAAAATACCCCTGGGAAGTCACATAACAGTTAAGTGATTCCTCCTCCCCCAACTGTGTAAAGGGGAAATGAGCTCCTTAACTTGGAGAGGGAACAGAGGCTCCCTGACATGCTACTGAGATTTATAGGACAGAAAGTGTTTAAGGCATTATACATCTTTTATAAAGCAAGGGTACAGTCTTATTTAACATCATCTCAAATTTCCTACCAACTTTCAGAAACACATTTTCTTATTGATCAGAAATAACTGTAAGATGTTTGGGGTTCTCCGTGGAAGGAACGCATTTGTTAAATAGTGACCCCAGTAAGGCCCACATCAATGAGAATAATAAGTTATATTCGTCAAGGAACCACAGAATTTGGCAGTGGAAGATTAGCAAGTTAGGGCAAGAAAGCGGGTGAGGAATAGAGTCCACCCCATATCTTGTGGTTTTAGCAGGAAATGTACGAGACTAAACTAACACCATAAGGCGTGAAAAGTGTAAGAAGTGACCCCCGTCACTCCTATGGGGTAAGTGGGGATTTTCAGGGCCGTCTATGTTGAGATAAACTTGATGCTCTGAAAAAATGTAAATAAAATATGAGTTAAGAGCAACACTATTCTAATGTGTGCCTGAGATTTAATTTCAATCCTCTATTTGTTAGCATTTTAATCCTAGGCGTGTTATTTGAATGTGTCTCAAATTCCCACTCAAAACAATGTCTGCTAGCTGGGCGTGGCGGTGCACCCAGGTAACAAACACTCCTGAAGGGTGAGGCCAGAGAACCGCAGTTTAAGCCCAGCCTGGTGACATCTCATCTCATAATCGATCCCTCACCCATCAGTCCACCCGTCAGGGCTGGGGACGTAGCTCTGCACGCAGGCCGCGAGTCCAGGCCCAGGTCGCGCACACAGTGCTGTCGCACCGAGCTGAGGCCCGGGGCACATGGTGGCAGAGTAGGACCTGGAGGCTGCGCCAGGACCCAGGTCAGCCCCGCTGTGCTGTCCACAGCCCCGAGCACCAAGGCGCCCCTCCCAGAGCCGGCCCGGGCGGCCTCCCCTCCTTTTCTCTCGTGTTGTGGATCGAAGACACAGGCGTGCTGCTCGGTATAAGGGCATTTAAGGATGGAAGTTTTTGCTGACTGATTTCTGGCTGGATATACAGTTCTAGGCCGATATCAACCAAAATCCTGAGAGCAGGACACGGACTCAGTCCGGGGTCAGCCCGTAACGCTTGCGGCACCCTGGCTCGCTGCTGCCCCCTAGCGGGAGGACGAGCAAGCGGCCCGGGAGTCCCCCCAGGGACCAATGGTGGAGGAAGCCCAGGGCCGGCCGGGCCCCTGTCTTCTAATCCCCGGCTGGGCAGCGTGATTCCACCAATAGTTTCGGGACATATATTTCGTATATGTATTCGATGGCAGCAGTTAAAATATACACTTGTGCCGGGCGTGGTGGCGCACCACCAGTAATCCCAGCACTCGGGAGGCTGAGGCAGGAAGATCGCTGTGAGTTTAAGATCAGCCTGGGCTACATAGTGAGTTCCAGGTCAGTCTCAGCTACATAGTGAGACCCTGTCTCACAAAAATATAACAAACTATATATACAGTTTGTTTATTTGTCATATATATATATATACACACACACACTTGTAAAAGTCACTTCGAAGTCCAACAATGTGTAAACTAAAATGATTCATCATGATTTGTGTTCATTTTACAAAATTTTGCGTTAATCAGTTAGAAAGGGTTCATCACATAAAAACATACCTTCATGTCCCCTTTGGTAGAACAACTGCCCGTCTTGGGATTTCTCGTAGGGATATTCACTGAGAAATGTGAGTCCGTGATCTCGGTGAAAGATTGTGAACAGCAGCAGGAGGAAGTGAGAGGAGACCCAGGCTGGGGCAACACCAGTGAAATAACTAAGAAATCTGTGCCAGTCACGTTGACCCGGCCCCGGCGGAGCGCAGATCCGGAAGCCCACAGCGGTTCCCAGACGCGGTGCTGCAGTCTTCCTTTAGAGCTGATTTCTGGGTCCCCCTGTCCTGAACAAAGAATTGAATGAAACAAGCATAAAGGCTGGCAAAGTTTCACATTTATTTTAGAAAAAGGGGTGGTCAGGGGAAAACATGTTCTGTAGAGAGTTTGGGCTTTGTAAAAAGGGAGGGAACAGTAAATATAAATGCACCGAGCGTAGGGCGGGCCCTGGTGAAGAGGGGTGACGGGGCAGGGAGCTCTTCCCGGAGACTGTCTCGCGGCCACGTTTTCCACGCTCGCACCACGTCCTGCCAAAGACCTGCTGAGTTCCCGGACAGGTGCACCTGCAGGCCGCTCAGAGCTGTTCTGCGCAAGAGTTCCGCAAACCTCTGTCCTTCCCCAGCCAGTGTTAGCCACGCCCTACCCTCCTATCTCACCACCTGAGCGCTGTACCCAGAAACAATCAGTAGTGATAGTTTCAACTCTTCGGGTATTTCTAGTAGGAAACCAAGCCGATTTTCGATTGGGTAGTTTAGGATAAGGGAGTTTTGGGTAGAACAGCCGTCTCCCTTATTTGCATGAAGGAGAAGCCAGTCTAGAAGTTCCGGATAGAAAACACTGCCTTTATTATCCAAGCTCATGACCTCGGAGTCTGCTCACAGCTCAGTCTCGCCCTGGTCTTGTAGACAGCTAAGTTAGTCAGAAATATCACAGGCAGTTTAGACAGGGCTGGGCCCTTAAGGGAGTCCATGCAGAAGACAAGTGAGGCCCAGGCCGAGGCTGTGCTTCAATAAAAAGAACTCAGTGGCACCAAGCCACAAGGTCCCGATTGGATCCCCAGTACCAAAAGGAAAAGAGAAAGGTTTACACCCACAGGCTTCCCTACTGAGGAGCAGCAGGGATTTGTATTCTAAATAGACATCTCCAGGGTGGGGAACCTTAACCCTTCCTTCCCAGAAAGGTCCCTGACCCATCCCTTCTTCCAGAATCCTTGTGTTCAGTCTGGGCGAGCTTGCTCGTGACTTGCTTTCCCATTTAAGCGACTCTACTTGCTGTAATCTTATTGCTGGATCCAGTTTTGCCCCACCTCATGCCCATGGTGTGACTCTTCTTTGGTTCAACATTACTTGACTGTACTTTGTAGCTGACTATAATTTTGTCCCACCTTGTGCTTGCCTCACCTCGTTGCTTTGCTCCATAAAAATCCCCTAAGAAGTGGGGTCTCCAGCCACCCACCTAGGACAGCTCCACTTAGGACAACTCTGTTTCCTTTCTTAGGCAGAATCTTTCTCTCACTCAATAAATTCTTCCTACTCTGAACCTCCATTGTTCCTAGAATTCATTCTTCAGTTTTAGAGGACATGAACTCACGTGTCGGAGAGCTTGCAGGTTTGGGGTTCCAATATTTTCCCTATATCACTGGGATCTTATAATCAACAGGTCATGCCTACTTCCCCAGCCAGTTTCACCAGCCCTAGTCTCCTATCTCATTATCAATAGATGGTCTTCATCAGCATGGCTATGATTTCTTCAGTAAAGATGATACTTACACAAAACGTGTGTTCTGTGAAATATGGAGCCTTTATTAGTAAAATTAATACAATCCATTGAATGTATATCTGATATGGTGTAAGGCAAAAGTAGATAACCAGGGCCAAAGGTGCAAGAACCAAAAAAAAAGGGTAACTAAGCAGCATGATATAATACTGACTTAATACACATATGTTCATACCTAAGTGTTTATTGTACATATCACAATAATGGTTTATTTTTTAAACTAGTTCTGATTTTTTTGGCATTGAGCAAAAAATAACTTTATACTTAGAATAATTAACTGTAGATTAATAAATGACAACTCATGAATCATATTTATAACGCAACATGCCCACTTTAAAAATCAAGAATGTGAAACAACAGAAATTTAAACGTGGAGTCCAAGCTTTTATTTTTCAGGTAAGCTGCAGGGCAGAGATGGCTTTCTATTGGCAAGTCCCTCAGCGTACCGACCTGGTCCTCTACAGCCTGTTTGAGTTTGTGTTTCTCACTCCAAATAATTAAGCAGATGTTACACGTGCTTAAATGATCTGTCCATATAATTGCACCGCAATTTTGTGCAACATCGTAATCTAAGCAATCTGGCCCTTTTTGCCAAGTCTAGAGGGGGCTTTTAGATAACTCTTTAACCCTCCGCATCAGTTGCTCAACTTGTTTGTTTGGTTTCACTTTTACAATATATATTGAAATAAGGCCCGCATAATGCCATCGCTGAAGCTCCTGGGGCAGAGTCCTGCTGCGATTCACAGGCAGCCCTCGCCCCTTTCCTGAGTCTGGCCTCAGCTGGCAGAGCCCTGGGAGGCAGATAGTACAGGGCTCCCTGCTGTTTCAGAGCCCCCGGAAAGTGGAGAAGCCACATTCCATCCATTCCTGGCTGGGAGGGCGCCCGCCGTATCGTCCCAGAATCGCTGCTTCTGGAACCAGCTAGGTACTGCAATCTCACAGCCCGGACCTCCTGGGTCCTGCAGTCGCCCAGAGCTCTCAAGACGCACCCCAACCCTGGGACACTCCCGCAGTGCCTTTCTCTTTGTGAAGATCACAGGCAAGCGCAAGGAACTTAAGTTATATTTTCAGTTGCTTAAGCAAGCGAGTACTCCTACCCCACTGAGCATTCCACAAGTGTCCACCCTTGGAAACTGAAGAAACAGAGAGGGACAAGAATTGTGACACAAAGAATGGGATGTTGTCATTTACAGGAAAATGGGTCCAACCTGAGACCATAACGTTGGGTGAAATAAGTCAGACATCAAGTTTAATAGTGCGTGTTTTCTCGTGCGTAAGAAACTTAAAATGTAAAAACAACCACAAAACAATGGGGAGATGGTAAGAAACAAAAACTGGGTCGAAAGACAAGGAAATAGAGATTCTAAAAATTGTACTTTTAAGAAGAGCTGCAGCTTTAGGATACGAGCCCAGTTTATTTTTTTTCTCTTTCTTCCGGAAACACTGTAAACCTCGCAACTTCTTTTCACCAACAAATGCATTTTCTCTTTCCCTTTTCACTTGCAAATGTCCTCCTTAACCTGTGAATTTCCCCTGTGAATGGACCATTATCCCACCATGGGTGGGCCACCAACGAGACACGACTAAGGCCATAGATTATCAAATTCCTTGCATTCCCACCACCCCAGCCCTGGACAGAGCCCGGTTCCTGACTGTGCTGCTTCTTGTTTCCCTGAGCACCTGCCAGGCTTTGGAATGAATCCTTCATCTGTCTAATAAACCCTTCCTTGGCTCTTACCGGAGCTTCCTGAAAATATTTTTTCTGTGACGGAAGTCCATGAACTCACATCTTTTTCTACCAAAAGGGTGGGTTAAATTCTTTTTTCAGCCTCAGGCACCCCACCTCAGACCGAGACTGTAAGGGAAACAAAAAAGCAGAATTTTTGAAGAAGGGAAAAGGGATTAGCGGGAAATGAAAGGTAAGGCAGAGGGAGTAAAACAATGAAAATGATCAAATGATTATGCATTGCAAAAAATGATTTAAAAAGTATTATGACAAAAAATTATGATTTCCTGTAACTTACAGAAGGCCTTAATATTTACAAAGATAGCCACTAACTCCCACTGAGGGGAGAATCAATAGAACTTTAAATAATTTGGCAATTACTTGAGATCAAATAATTTGTTTTCCTGGGAAAACATAAACACAGGCAACTACTTGCACCAAATCTATTTAAAATCCTGTCTAACTTCACTGGCTGTGGCAAAAATATAAAGCATTTTGAAAAATATGATTCCTAAATTTAAGGGTTCATATTTCAATATTAAACAAGGTTTACATTAGCTGGATAGAGCTTTGTTACAGAGATGTCCAGGGTTAGTTAGTAGGCACTTGCTTCACTGTTCTTATTGGAGGCCCCAAAATGTATGTAAGAGTATTAAGCATTGAAATAATTACTTGCAGTCCTTAAGTCCTCAAAAATTATCCCTAAACATGTAGGTATTTAGACTAAAAGTACAAGCTGATTTTACGGTTGTCTTTTTCCTTGACGTACGCTGGCATTGTGAATGCTGGTTAGGGAGACGGTGGGGAGGGGCTGCATATTCTCGAAGTAATTTTTTTAAAAGGGAATTGTTATGGAATGGATAATTTTTGACCCAGTAGAGTAGGGCCCGGAGGATATGGCTGGGAGTGGGCGTGGCCTGTTGCTCACAGGATCCCGGAGCCAAATGCAGAACAGTTCCGAAAGTTCTGGAGAGTTCTCTAGAGAATCCAACAAGTTCTTAGTGGGACGCCTGGACCTGACCTGGCCTGGGCGTGGGGTCCCAGCGCCTCTCAGAACCCGCACTTTTCGAAGGAGCTCCCTGTAAGCTCCAGCTGAGTGACGTCGGGTGAGTGTCCACTGCAGGTTAGGGCCTCAGAAGACTGCATTCTGAGCTGCAGGCCAACCTGTCAGCAGTCTTTAAAACGTCTGATATTCACAGTTCTCATCACTGCGTGGAAAGGATTACATCCTCAGATTTTGAAATACAGTTTTAAAATTAGTGAGTGAAGTAACAGCAACTGTGCAGACTTGGCTGTTTCTAAGACAATGAAAATCATAGAACCTACCATAACCTCCTATAATGAGTCCTTCATCTGTCTAATAAACCCTTCCTTGGCTCTTACCGAAGCTTCCTGAAAATATTTTTATTTATTTTTTTAGTAGTAGTAGTACTGAGGATTGAACTCAGGACCTTGCCCTTTGGAGGCAGGCACTGGAACCACTAAGCTAAATCCCCGGCCCTACCTCAAAATTATTTTAAACAGTACAAACGAACAAATACATAAGCTTAAACTTACCTTCCCTCAATTTTATGTATATATAATATATATATTATATATATGCAAAATATATAGCTATAATTTTTATACATATAAAATAATGTCCAGGTTTATATTAAACTTACTCCCTCAATTTTATGTATATATAATATATATATTATATATATGCAAAATATATAGCTATAATTTTTATACATATAAAATAATGTCCAGGTTTATTTAGGGAATACATATCCTGCCAATTATGTATACACTTCAACATCTTTCTTTCCTAGTGGTAGAAATTATAGAGGAGATATCTACAAGTCTTCCAGTTAATGTGCATTATTTCAAATGATATTATGGTTTAGTTTACTACCAATTAATAAAAAAGTTGCCATATTCCATAACAACCTAAAGTTCCTCTGCCTCTTAAATTCAACAGCTTTGTTGTGAAGCTATCGAGAGCGTGGTAGAAATCAGCGCCTCCTCTCCGTCTCCAGAGCAGAAAAGCTGTCTGCAGAGTGAGGTCAAGTGGAGGACGCTTCCGGAGAATGAGGTCTGAGGCCTGGCCCTGTTACTCTGAGAGGTTCTAAGGTGGCCTCGTGTCCACCCAGAGGGCCTGCGCCCCTCAGTAAACAGGAACCTTCCACCCCAAAAGTCCAACTGAGGGTTCTTGTGTTATTTACAGCTTCTGTATAACTTGGCTTCTATTCCCCTCTGGATTTAAAACTTTAATTTGAGAAAGTTATGAGGGGAATTAAGAATTAACCTTCAAATTTCTATACTAAGGTGTTTTATTTCACTTTTAAATCCTTTTGTAACTCAGTGACTCATGGTCCCAAAGATATGCTTTAACTGGGAAAAAGGAGCAATCTATTTTAGTCTAGACTTTCTCAAATATACTCCTAATAGCCAAATTTTAACCTATAGCCACTCAAATATTAAGTGTCTAAGATTTTAATTTTTAGATAATGAGAGAACCATGTGGTTCTGAAATGGTTTTAAGAATTCAGGTCCTCTACACGTAATACTGAGATGGGGTACCTAGGACGGAGGTGGTGAACCTGTGGCACATATGCCCCCCCCTGCCACGCAGGACGCTCTCTGTTGCTCCCCCACATCATCCCAGCAGCTGAGCTCTGGATGATACACACACAGGCCATGCGCATGCTCCGAAGGGGCAATGATGTCACAGCAGAAAGGAGTGTGGTGTGATGAAGTCACAGTGGATAGGGCGATGACATCACGAGCCGCGACACGTTAGATTTCACTTGCCAGAACTTTCCAATGGCGGATCGGTGCACTTCCAAGGATAGATTTTGTTCTCTTTTTCTTGGCTGGCTGTAAGTTTTAATACATTCATTTTTATTAAAGCAAAATTTTAGGTTTTTGTTTTCTTACAAAAAAATTAAATTTGTCAGATTTAACAAAGAGACATTCTAATTAAGAGTCGGAGACTCTATTAATGTGGTGCTTTCCCCCGGCATGTTTGAATCTGCAGCATCATAGGCAGTTGTTTGTGAAGAGTTTATGAAAACAAGAGCAAGGAGATATGTTTGCTTGGACTGGCTGTGATGCTAGGAGAAGCCCCGCGAGGTAGGAAATGCACTGAAAAAGTGAGGCCTTTCTCGGAGCAGGCCAAAGGCTGGCGTTCCGGGGAACATCGCCCCTTATGCTGGTGTCAGCAAAGGACGGTGGTGGCGCTTCACAGGATTGCAGTTTGGGCACTCGGTCTCTGAAAGGTTCGCCGTCACCGATCTAGGAGGTATCAGGAACGAGCCCCATAGGAGCCTTCTAGGGTGCGTCCTACTGAGGTTCTGACTCGAGGAAGCCAGTTTATGTTGGCAAAGTTGATGATCCCTTCATGCTGGCTCTAATGCCCCTCGCCCCTCCCAGCCCTGCAGGCCTCATTCTTCCGCAGCCTCCTTCCGCTCTGTGGTCAGTCCCTGCATACGGCCAGTCTTCTGCATCCTCCCAGTGTGCCTGTGTCTTTCTTTCTTTAATAATATTTGCTGAGCAGACAGCCATGCCCGCTGTCCCTACCACTTTAGGTATCTCAGCTGAGGAAGCTCTGTTTCTAAGGCGTTCTGGCTTGAGTTACCTGCTTGCCTTATACCTCACAATCAGCTCATTAGTAAATTCTATCAGTTCCAAAGTATGTTCAGAAGCCGAACCACTTTCCTTTCCTTTCAGCTTTGTCTGTCTCTAGTCCAGGCACGCATCGTCTTGCTCCAGAATTACCTTTCCAGTTGCCTGACAGATCTCCAATGTTAGTCATTCTCCCCTCTCTGTGCCCTCCAGTCTGTGCTCAGTGCAGTCCGAGGGTCCCTTCATATTACACCCTCCTCAGCTTAAAACACAATCGCCTTTGTTCTCATCAGAGCAGAAGCCTCCTCTGCCCCGCCTCACTACCTCTCAGTTCTCCTTTTCTCTCCCACCCCGTGATGGCCCCTGTTCTTCCTTTATCCCACAAAACTCCACTGGTGCCTCAGAACCCGTGATGTCCCTGAAATGCTACTTTCCCGGGAGTCCAGGTGGAGCTGGACGGATGGCTTATTTCCTTCATCTCTCTTGGGTCTTGGTTTAATTTTCACCTTCGCAGGGAGATCATTACTACCTACAGATGACAGCTTTTATCACCTTGATAAACCACTGTCTCTTCTTGGCCTTCTCTCTGAAATGTGCTTAATACAGTCTGTTTTATGTATTTTATTTGTCTCTGGCCTTTCCTGAGCATATGAGCTTGCTTAGTTCATTTGTCACTGGTATTCATGGTTGAATTCTCAGTAACTACAGCAGGTGCTAAATAAACAGTTCTTAAATAAATTATTAATCTTTCTCAGTGACTATGCTTGTGCTTCCATGAAATTTTAAATACGTATACAGGGAAAGATGTACAACTGTTTTTTAAGCATCACAATTGGAGAGCATCAGGCGGGCTCTGGCGCCCAAGATCTTGTGTGCGCTTTTTGGCTTCGTCGTGCACAAGCTGCCTGACCATGGAGGTGATGCTGCATCCACCTCCCCGAGTGGTCACACTGTGTCAGCAGAGACCGGATCAGAACCAGCTCTAGGATGGTTCCTAGAGTTCCCGGGCAGGGTGAGCAGAGGCTACTCCTGCCCATGGTTCCCCTGGGGGCGTAGGGATGCACCCTGCATCCTGTCTGCTCTGTCTCACTGGTCTTCCTGCCCTGGAGAAAGCGATGGGCGCGTCAGGGTCTCCTCTGATGCTATGTCCGGCCAAGGTGGCCTGGGCGCACCTCAGTTTATCTGTAATTGCTCACACTCACTGCTACTTAGTCAGAATGGAAGTGAAATCACCACCCTTTCTCACGAGAACAGTGGGAGCTTTAGGACCATAAAGAAGTGCTGGATGTCCTCTGGGAACCCAGGCCCATCCTGAGGAAGTGGGGATCCCTGCTGTGGGGGGGTCCTGCTCTGCTCGGTGGAACTCTGGGGTCCAGGTCTGCAGTTTCCCTGTGGTGTGCGGTGTGTGCGGGCCTGCGAGTCGGTGGAGTCAGCTCTGAACGTCTCCAGTTTTTCCAATTGCAGAGCTCAGAAGTTCCAAGGTCTCTGTCGCTGTGGTCAGTTTAGGTGCCTTGAACGCTCTGGAAGTGACTTCTGCCTCAGAAAGTGACACGTAATTGTGCCTGTTGAGTCAACCTGGAAGCCCTCTCCTAAGTTACGACAAGTAGAAAACTTTTACACTAACTCTCCATGTAGGAACTGCTCTTGCACAGGGCTCTTTTGATCTACGTGCATTCTACTGTGAAGGAAAAGGAAACGGTGAGAGAGGGAAAGACAAACTCAGACAGAACGGCAACTTTCAAAAGGACTCGGTCACATTTTAGAAATTGGGGGAGAGGGGAAAATTAAAGCAAACTCTCCTTCACAGATACTTCTTTCTGTAGGATTGGTAGAATCTGTAAATACATTTACATAGAAATCAAATTATCTATTACTGTTTGTGGAAGCTTTTGCAAGGCAATATGTGGTTAAGTAATCAAAGAACTAGAGATGAGTTAGATCAGACTCTGGCTTGTTTCCCAGAAAATACAATATTCTATGAAGGAAAGCAGTGTAATCGGTTTCTTATGCTACCTACTCAGGTGTCCCATGGTTAGTGGAAATTTAAACCAGATATTCAAAAAGACTACTTAAAATGTAAAGAAATAAGACCAAATACCAGTTATAGTTGAATAGTACTCTTGTGCCTGAATATGAATTCTGAATGCATGAAATATATAATCCTCACAGAGCTAGGAGAAATAAATTGAAAATAATGTCTGTGGGTTTATAGAATTAGAACATATTCAAAAGTTAAAAAGACACCCAATTTTGTCTCCCTGCATAACATAATGGAGTAATCCATTGATTTAAAGGCTAAACCATATTAAGGAAATGCTAGTCACTGTGGTAGGTATAGAAATGTGCTTCATAGATTTTGAATGAATACGTGAATTAGCCGTAAACCAAGCCACAAAACTCAGATACAACCAAAAATGTCTGAAGCTGTGCTTGCTTCAGCAGCACATATACTAAAAATGTCTGAAATTAAGCAATAGGGGAACGAGGCCCATATATTCAAATCGTTAACTGGAATGTGTAATCTTCTACCTGTGAAATTGTTTTAAAAGGCTGCATAATTGTGCCTGGGATTTAGATCTGTGCTTCCACTGCCTGCCTCACAAGCACAAGGAACCGAGTTCAATCCCTGGTACCGGCCAAAAAAAAAAAAAAAAAAAGATACATAATTTAGGTGGTCATGGGAGAAGTTGTTGTCAGAAGAATTAAGATAATGTACTCGCACACCTGATCATTGCTATCACTGTTGATTCGGACTCTTTGGCCCATAGTGTAGGTTCTTAATGAGTAAACTAGGGTTCTCTTGGGCTGCGTGGAGCATCTTTGGTTTCAAGACTGTGGCAACACTGCCTGTACTTAGTGGCCGAGGGCCAGGAACCGTAGCATCCACAATAAAAGGGTGACTTGGTGTGAGCACAAATTTCATACATGACTCTGAAACATTTTGCTTAATATTCATATACTGTACTTGAAGCGATATAATTATTAGAATCGCATTCTGTTTTACATGTAAAATTATTTTGTGTTTTTTTAAATATTCTAGCTTTCCCAGGCACACAAATGTTGTGCTAATTGAACTATACATTTGTTTATGTCTTCATTTGTTTGTTTTTGTGATCTCCAAACACTACAAGGTCACCGCTGTCCCTCACTGGAATGGGCTTACTGGTGTCTTTTCTGGTCCCTTCCCTCAGAACAGCATTTTCTGTGAGCATGAAGCAAACAAAACTGAAGCAGTAGAACATTTTTTTAAGGCCTGGAGAAAAGCTGCTATCAAGTGGCCCTCCCAGGCCTCCTTTCCCTGGTTTTGCTAAATCCTGCAAGGACAAAGGGACCACATAGGAAGAAGTCATCACAAACCCTATCCTTGCTGTCTGAGCCTAAGAGGAAGAAAAAGATTTAGAGAGTGGAGAATCTAAGCAAACCAGAGCGCACAGCTCCTTAGTTTCTCCCACGAAGGCTTTTCCCACACCGTAGCCCATTCTGTGCAAGTGTCAGCGGGAGAAATGTGGCCTCGAGCTGCGCCTCGCTCCTCCTGCTCTGTGAAAGTTGGAGAGAGGGAGAAGAGTGCAGCAGCTGCACCCCGACGATCATCACATTTACTGCTACTGTGTTAGAATGGAACATTTCCGTGTTTTCACAGGAACCTACCACGTTTCGCTCTTGTATTTATTTTTATTAGTACATTTTACATATGCACAGTGGCGACATTCATCACAGAGAACGTGTACCTGGGCTGATATAGCTTCCTTCTGTTTTCCCATTTGTTTCCCCTCCCTCCAACCCTTCTTCTCCTCTTTATTGACAAAGCTTGGTTTCCCCTTTCCCCTCCTATTCTTTCTTTTTTCTCATCCCTTCCTTCCTTTCCCTCACTATATGTCAGAGTATTGAAAATATTATATATATGGGAACACTTGGAAAATTTCCACCAAAAATTTTCTGGAGATCGGTGCCCGGTAGTCATTTCTTTTATTTTCTATTTTCCCCACTTTTTATCTGTTCAGAGAGCTCTGAACTGATTTTCAGTGAAGGGTGATGCGATCTCCCCCCGCCTCTACCCTCCCGTCCCCCGCTCTGATGTATACCCTGGGATGGCAGGTCTTGAATGACTGGTACACATCACACACTGTGTCAGAGAGCTCTCCACAGCCTCACCACCCTGAGTGTGGTTCATGGAGACCCCTGCATGGGCTTCACCTGTTAGGAAAAGTATTAAGAAGCTCTAAGAGCCCAACCCCTAGCAGAGTCAGCTAACCATGACAGAGCAAAAGGTCGCCTTAAACATTCCTGAGAGGCAGGAACCAAGATAAACGTCTGGTGCGGAACAGACCCTACCCCTTTGAACAATCCATGGTCCCACTTCCCCGAAGTCCCCACCCTTTGTAACTGAATGTTCCCGTAATTGACCCCTTTCTCGGAATTCCCCCTACCCTATAGCTTGTGGTTTTTTCCGTTAAAAACTGTGTCTCTACCCTGCTTCGGGGCTCAACTCCTCTGCCCCTGCAAGGGTTATGAGCTGAGCCCCAGCACCCTGGAATAAAGACCTCTTGTGTTTTGCATCAAGGATCGTCTCTCCTCTCCGGGGTGTTTATGGTGCATCACGGCGTCCCTGACTCAGCGTGGTGGGATTCCTCCCTGGGAATTCGGGGCTCCTCCTCTGCCCCTGCGAGGGTTATGAGCTGAGCCCCAGCACCCTGGAATAAAGACCTCTTGTGTTTTGCATCAAGGATCGTCTCTCCTCTCCGGGGTGTTTATGGTGCATCACGGCGTCCCTGACTCAGCGTGGTGGGATTCCTCCCTGGGAGGATGTTACACACCTACAGTGCGAAATGCAGACTTTCAGGCCCCAGGACCAGAATCTGCACTTTAATTCAAGAAGCAAAGATTGAGACCAAGAGTGAACATGTTTTCTGTGAACAGACTAATGTAAATATTGTAGACTTTGAACACCTTTCAATCTTTGTTTCCACTACACCCTTGGGGCTGCTGTACAAAAGCAATGATAGATAAGATGAAGCAAATGGATGCGTCTGTGTTTCAATAATACTTTATCTATGAACAGAGTGATTAATTTTCATATTACCCAAAATGCTATTCTTTCCATTCCTTTGCACTGTTTAAAGCTCTTGGCTCCTCTTAGCTCCCAAGGGCTGCCAGGTTCAGTTGTGCCGTGCTTTGAGGACCCCTGGGCTACAGTACCATAATCCTCACAGCGTAATGATCTATGCCCAGAAATAGACTATCCCAAACTGCAAGAGTTAGATGGCAAACAGAAGGAATCTAATTCCAACACCCAAAAGACATACTAACGACAATACATACAATTATGTAAGGAAAAGAAAATTTCTTTCATTATATATGTAAGCATATGTGCTTTATGCTACTATAAAGAATATTGAAAAATGTGAGAGATAAGATTAAATAGAGACACACACTTAAGTCTCCTTCCTAAAACATGTTTTGTATGCACACAGACATTACTATGATACAGTTTTCTATTCTAATTTTCTCACCTAATATTATTTCAGTAGCCCTTTTCAAGTTGTAAAATGGGCTCAAAAGCCTAATTTTACATGACAGTTTAAGAGTCTAACGTAAGGATGTGTCATAGTTTATTAGGCCTCGTTACTTTAACAGGCCAGAAGAAAACCAGGAGGATGAGTCAGGATGACTCACAGAGCACATCCACCCTGAACAGAGGCAGTGGTTCCAGATGTGCCTGATTACAGAGCCCAGGATGAATCAGGTGTCCACCCAAGAGTCAGCTCTGGACAGGAGGGGACGTGGACTCGTGAGGAGAAGGCTCTGAGATGAGCCTCTCCTTGCAGTTAATGGGTGTGTCAAGAGTGTTAACAGTAAGTGCAGGTTGTGAAAGCCTTGCTCCTCCCTGTGTCTTTCTGAAATACCAGTGGAAGTTCAACACAGCCAGGCAGAGGAAATCTGCACCAGACCTTTTTAGTCATAGTCATCCTAGACTTTGGGAAATTACAGGGAAAAGTGATGGGATCCTATGAAAGGGCTTCTGAGATGCTCATTGCTTATCCTCCATGAAGAAAAATAAAAATAAACAATGCAATCCTTCCTGTTTAGAAGTGAAAATGCTATAGCAGTATGATGAGAAAGATAAAACAGCAAACATAAAAGCGGTGAAAGGAATTTTATAATTATGTTAGCTTTCGGCAAAAAGTTATTATTATTAGAAATGCAATTCATTTCTTTTAAGTTAGAGATGGAAAGAACTGAAAGCTGGAACATTATTTACATTTTAAGCAGTCTTAAATTGTCTAAATTCCAAAAGTGGAACTTTTATTTAATTAAGCATATTAATCTAACATGTTATGAGCATTCAGTTTTCTTCAAATTTTCAGAATTTGTAGCGGAGAGCGTATATCTGTATGAAGTCTGTGAGTCATGTGGTCTTTACTGTGGATCTCTTCTTGGGGTCTACACTGCCAGATTGGCCTCATAATTTCGTAAAAGACCTTTCACTCCTGAACAAATGTCCTGTAAGGAGAGCAGGATGCATGTGTAAACAGTTTCACAGAGATTACCATTCGATTTATGAAAACAGCAGCTACAATCTTAGCCACCACATAGCTAGCGTCTACTTATAGAAGACAAAAGCAAATTGTCTAGATTGTAGTCCTGGTCTTTAAGAGAAACAATCTAAATGCAGCTGTGAAAACAAATAGGGTGAATATAAATATCACCTATAAAAATTAACCCCTTTATAAAGAGCAGACTTTTGATACCCACTCAAGCTTTTAGAAATTGTGGAATTTTTTTATCGATGGAATATATATATATTCATGTTAAAGATGAACTTTGCAATGTAGCACAGTCTGTTCCTGACATTTTGTTGCTCTGGGTTTTTTCTCCTAAGCGGGAAAATATAGTAAGTTGTGATAAAAGCAAGTTTTAGAACAGAACATGATGATTTAACTTGATTTTCTTTTCAAAATTTTTCTATAATCACTTCTCTGCCTTTTGGCTAAGATCAAGTGTCAAAATTTCTCTATAATGAGGCCAATCATTTTTTTAAAAAAATTAAATTCAAACATTTATACCTAATATTTTAACTATTAGATTTGTCTGTTTTATTGAGATATAACTTGTTTGTGATAATATATACATATTTATTACATATAATTTGATAAATATTTACATGTCTATGTGGTCATGAACCATCTGTACAATCAAGATAGTAAATATATATATATCTCCCCCCAATTTAATTTCTAGTAATAGTCACTTAACCTAATCTTAACTTGAAGACCTAGATGTATTTCCATACATTCTTTTTTTCTTTTTCTCTTTAGTAAATGCTTATTGCATACTGGAATGTTTCAGGTATGGACAGCTGATCAGACCCTTGGCTACTTTTAGGGAGAATGACAAGGAATGAAAAGAGACAGAGATGACTTTCAAGGTGCAGAAAGGGAGCCCAGGCTGAGAACTGCCTCAAGCAGACAGACTCAAAACTCTGTGGTTGGCCCACTTTTATCAGGCAGCTAGAATCACAGAAGGAGGGGTAGCATGGTTCAGCAATCGCAGAGGATGGGTGGATAGGGATTAAGTTACTACAGAAGCAGGTCTCTCTACACCCAAGGCCTGTATAAGGACAGCTGTCCTCAGCAGATGCTGCCTCGCCTCAGGAATGTCCAGTTGGAAGCACTCCACCGGTAGCCGGGGCATGTGGCCTTCAGCATACTTCCTTTTTTCTGATGCAGATGACACGAACCTGGAGACTATGAGATCTGAGGTATGCAGCTTGCTCACCAACATTAAATGCCTAAATGTTTAGAAGTCACCTAATCAGGAGATATTGATTCAGCCAGAATACACATTGTTTTCCCCAAATATCAATAATTAATACTACTTAAGTACCTCCTTTTGAGTCTATTTTATAAAAAAGCAAACTCTTAAAAATGTATTTTTCTTGTCAGGTGTGGTGGCACACACTTGCAATCCAAGCACTCGGGAGGTTGATGCAGGGGGAATCCCTGTGAGTTTGAGGCCAGCCTGAGATACATAGGGTGTTCAAGACCAGCCTGAACTATACAGAGACCCTGTCTCAAAAAAAAACAAAAAACAAAAATCAAAAAACAACCAATCAAACAGACCCATATATTTCTTTAAATACTGACTTTGTAGAATGCTCTTTTCTGCAGAGTTAATTCTTCAGTGGTTTTTCAAAAGCAGTTCAGACTCCTTTACCTTCTGACTGTAGGGAGAATGGGCTTAAGATGCTTCTTACACTGACTGTGACGTATTTGCTCCGGTTCTGAGAGGTGAATTGTCTTTCAAAAGCAAAGTACTCCATTTCATTAATGGGGACACAGAGTTCTTGGGTTGCCTGGTGCCTGTGTCTCTTCAACAGCACTCAGGACGTTCTATATCTTCAGCAGTGCCTCTGAAATTATAAAGCATTAGGAATGACACAAGAACTCAGCAATTTAAGTCCTAAAAATCAGCTATGCTTTTTATAAGATTATTTTCAAAAGCACCTGATGTGAGACTATTCTTAAGAAAAAAATATTGTGACTAGAAATAAGAAATTAACTTATTTATGGGCTTTGAGATCTTTTCGTATCCACAAAACTGAAACGGGAAAACATATATCTGAATATTCTACTGGAAATATGAAGACACCATGAAAAGTATGAGAATACTTGTGCATAATAACTTTGAAAATAATCCTATCAGTCTCAAAATACTTATTCCATTTCAGTATAGTTGTGACTATCTCCATCTTAGAGATGCCGCGAAGTGATGCTCAGTAAGTGTAGAATGTGGCCACTGTCTCGCTACATGCTGTTACAGGAAGCTTCAAAACACGCCCCTCCCTGGGTGTAACGGCGCACATCTGTAGCCCAACACTCTGGATCCCACTTGGCAACTTAGCAAGACCCTGTGTCAGAAAGAGGGGCGAGGGGCCGGAAATGAGGCTCTGTGTGGAGGCCCTGGGTTACCTCAAAAGGAGTGAACGAACAAAAAGAGTAGCAACAAATCACCCTGTACTTTAAATATTGGTCTGAAAAAATTTTTTCTTTTTCACTATAGATATTTGCGGCCAGGTGAAGTATAACAAATCAGTATTCAGCACCAACACCACAACCTATCATTAATTATATTCTCTAAGCAATTGTATCTTCTTAACTTGTTGACTTGTAACAAAAAGCTGTTTCCTGCTGTGAACCACGAATGTTCACTAGGTTTCCGGTCAGCAGAGAAAAAGAGCTGGGGGGAAGCCTGTGGCCTAGAGTGTGCTGGGCTGGGTGGAGGCTCATGTGGAATTCACGCGTCTCGCTGGGTGAGCACAGTGGGAGAGAAGGGTTACGGAGGGAGCTCGGTTGTGGAGGTTTTCACAGACTGCTGTAGAGATTTGGCTTCTGTTCTCTCCGCTATGGGGCAGAAACCATGCATGCATTCATGGAAAGGACCTAGACCTTCTCCCTTTCTGCCAGAGAAGAACATTTAGAGACCGAAGCAGAAGAGGGCAAGTTAGAAATCAAGCATTGCCCTTCTGAGGCATGCGGTGAAGCTGCTCATCCCATACAACGGCGGCGCTGCGCAGTAGGCCTGGAATGCAGGGGAGGTGTTGAGCGGTTGTATGTGTGGGTGGGTCTTGGGGCTCGGCAGTTCGGGGTCATGCAAGGCTGTGCCCCTGGTTGAGATGGCCAGATGGTGTCGCAGGGAAGGGAAGCCCCTCTTGGAGGTAATTATGGGTTTGTTACTGGGGCTTGGCCTCGCACCTGTGTGGAAGCTGGTTCGTAAATCTCTTTGGTCGTCTTCATAACTGATGCTGGAATTTGCGAAACACAGGGCAGACAGAAGAAAAGACTGATGGAGAGTGAGGGAGAAGAGAATGAACTGGAGCCCACAAGATGGAGAGAAACGGAAACCCTCCCCTAGACTCTTGCTGCCTCTGCCATTGACGATGTGGGTGTTGGGCAGGAGCCAGAGCCCTTAGGCCTGGAGCTGAAGGTGCTCCCCTGGCCCAGGGCATGAAAAGCTGCTGGAAATTCCACCGAAGACGGAGCAATGGCAGGCCTGGTGGTTGCCACATAAACCAACACATAAGCAACTGTGTGTGTTGCAAAATCATCATTGCTTCCTTTCCCTACTCAAAATATGCCAAGAATCTTTCTTCAACTCAGCCCAACAGGAAACACATAAGAAAAGCAATTTTAGGAAAAGGTAGTTCAACTTGGCCAACTAGACACTGTAAATCCACCACATTAAGTGAATATGGATGAGATCATAGGTTCAAATCCCTTGGCACTCAAAGTTTAAGAGGTTCCAACTGGGCATGGAGCAGATGCTTATAATCCCAGCACTCTGGGGAGGCTGAGGCACGAGCATTGCAAGTTCTAGCTCAGCTTGGGCAACTAGTGAGTTAGGGAGACCCTGCCTCAAAATAAAAAATTCTGTAGCTCAGCATGAAGACCCTGGGTTGAAACCCAGTACCACACACACACAGAGGTCAGGAACAAGAGTGCTTCTAGGAAACACCCATGACAGTAGAGGGAGTACCTTATCCATCCCCTCCCAGTCATCACTGCTTGCAAAGAGGATGTGGGAAATGGAGGCTGTGTACCAAGGATGGATGAACCACAAGTGAGGAAATGTCACGTCAGTGCCGATCACTGCTCTGCCCAGACAGTCTGGACTTAACCCACACTGTGTTTGCCCAAGTCCATTTATCACATTTCAATCTCTGTTGTTACAGATTACGGGCTTTCTAACACCTGCTACTGATGAGTGGATGTGAGAGAGCCGTGGAGGAGGAGAAGTGAAGACAGAGTTCAGACCATACTTTGAAGCATTTGACCTGTAAATTGGAACTCAGAAATAGGTCACTCGGTGACAGGCAAGTGTAGTGAGAGGAAGATTTATGTTTAAGATGAGTAAGTTGCATTTGTCTGTGAGTTTAGAGAATATTTGATCCTATAGAAAAGAAATAAATTAATGCAATGATTGTGCACTAAATAATGGGAAAAATGGAAAATTCTGGGAGAAATATTCAACTAACTGGACTGCTTCTGCAGGATGGCGAAGTTTTAATTTGGTTTATGTCTATGTCAAGTTTAATATTGTACTTTGTATAAACTACACAAAACAGAATTCTGAGAATTTAAGCAAATTTGCATAAATTGTTGATTACCAGAAAATCATGGTATGTCATTTTCAAAATTATACTGCTTACCTACCTCAATGAAACTAAATGGTAAACTAGACACCTTATTTAGAAAATATTTAATTTAATTTTCACTTTTATTTGTAAAACACATTATTTTTCCTGTGTTTCAGTCTCGCCTAAAGCTTACTGACTTTACAATAGGAACCCAAGGCACTAATTAACTTTTCTTATTTAGCTGTTAAAATTTCACTCAGTGGAATTTTTATTGAAATTTCACTTTTATACCTTTTCTTATAGTCATAGGTGATCTGCCTTGAGATCATTAAACATTATATTGAGGCCGGGTGTGGTGGCGCAGGTCTGTAATCCCTGTCTCAACCCCCAGCCAAATAAAACCCAAAAAACAAAATAGCATATTGAAATGTCTGCAGTTACCCTTAGGTACGGCTCTATGAAAATCCCCTACATTGTCTCAGCGATGGTGATGCTTTTCTTAGCTCTATGAAATACAAAGTAAAACTCTAGGCTCAAAATAGTCTCTCCATTTGGATCTCTGGGGAAATACAATGTCTTTTTTGTTTCTCTTATTTGATGATGAGCAAGTGGAATGAGGTTGGGCCTTAGATTATTTGATGTTTTCTCTTCATAGTTTTGCATTATTTATTTTCTGTCACAAACATGATTATACCAAAAGTTATGCAGCAATTACAGCATTGTCCCATGGTAATAGTCACAGTAGAGAAGCTTTGGGTGTAAGAAAGGAGTCATGAATCTGGTCTAATTAAATGTACACTATCAATTTTTCAATTGCTTCTATTAAATTTTCATCAACACACCATCACAAGATATTTTCACATTTATCATTTTTGTTTCACATTTATGGCCATCTTTTCAAAATTTTAAGGCATCTGTTCAGTATTTCTAGGACAATTTTTTTTTTTTTTGGTAGTGGGATCGACCTCCAGACCTTGGGCTTGAGAGGTAGGTGTTGGAACCACTGAGCTAAATCCCAGCCCCAGGACAGAAATTTTAATGTTCTTAAATTTTAAATATCCTATTAAAATATTAAATCCTTTCTCTTAAGTAGAAGGACCCAAGCTGTCGATGAAAAGTGGCTTTGTTCAGAACATTCTCACTGTATAAAGCTCAGTCTTTATTTTGTTACAGGAAACAAGTTTTGTGCTTGCAGCTGCTTTGGAAGCTGGACGTGTAGTACCAGCGCTGGCCTCTGCGTGGTGCTCGTGTTATGCCCCGGGAACCAAATCCCACTGCCTTGCTAACAGGACAACCCCTCCCTCAGTGCCCCTCAGAAATAATTTCACTAATAAAACTGCAGATTCAAATAATAAAGCACTATACCTGAAGTCCGCCCTGTGTAAAGTCTGACTCGTGTATAACAATAGTTTTGAAAAATCATCTGCAAATTGTGGTAAATTAAATAAGTGACATGAAATAATAAGTTCAGCTTTCTTGTTTCTTCTTTGGGATCTCAACATTGAGATCAGTGTCACGTTTTTCATTCTAGGTGTTGCTCTCTCTCTTCCACAGGTGGGTGTTTGGAAGAAGGTTAACAGAGGCAGACTCTGAAGGACCCGCCTTCCGCAAGGTATTTCTCTGATCATGGTGATGCTTTCGAACCTTTGAGAATTCACTTTCAACTCCCAAATACGACTTATCTCAAATATTTTGATTTTCCACCGTGGTCTTCACAACTGTAGCGTCAGTGTTTGTTTCCATTAAACACGAAACAGCTATGTTCATGGAGTTGGTGGCGGGTGTGTATGACGTGTGGCATTTCACACACATTTTCCAGTTGTGTGAGAACTGGCGACGTTACTGAACACTTGGCCTCTGTGCTTTATTTCTTTTCAGAACAGTGCATAGTTGCCTCAGCTTGGTCTGGACCCTTCCTCTTCATCTTTCAAAGTGAGCGGTAACTTTTCTGCGCTGGACGGGCACATATTGGCCATTTGCACCCTGTCTGAACAAAGTGAGTGGCTGATGAAGTGGCCAGGTGGTCGGTGGCATGGAACTTTTTTTTTTTTTTTTTTTTTT
>NW_022900916.1:2788599-2793265 GCF_012274545.1 Fukomys damarensis
TTTTTTTTTTTTTGTACGAGGGATTGAAGTCAGGTCCCTACGCTTGCAAGGCAGGGGGTGGAACCACTGAGCTAAATCCCGGCCCCCTGGCATGGAACTTATGTTCTGACATTTACATTCCTTAAACGCATTGCCTTGAGATGTACTCTCAACCAATACAGAAAAAACTCACTCCGGTGGAAGCCTAATGGGGATTATAGGAAAAGTAAGAGTCAAGACTAGAAATAAAGGCTGGAAAAGGTTAAAAGGTAATTAATGGAATTGTCTCTTTCCTCACTCCCTTTTCTTTCCTACTTTCCTTCCTTCATTGCTTCCTTTCTAAAAACTAAACAATTTACCAACAGACCTTTAAAAAATTATGCCACTGATTAACAAGAAGAGAGAACATGTGCAGGCGATTGTAAGGGGGAGTGTGAGGTTAGAGGATGCAGTGGACAGGTAAGATGCAGCTTGTGGCAATTCTCGTTTGTCTGGTCCTTAGCCCCTTTTCAGTGGACAGAGTATAACATGCCTTTAGGTACATCAGCAATAACATTGTTTGAAAAAGTTGGAATATTTTGGGTGAAACAATACACATGTCAGTGACGATTTGTAACATTGGCTCGGAAGCTCCTCTCTTCTCTTGTAACCTTAACTAGCAATGTGCATCTGGCTGGATCTAAAAATAAGAATAGCCATCATTACCTAACAACTTTTTGTAAGATGTTTATTCTCTTAGATGGCTTGAAAAGTTGTCACTTAGTAATTTTGCCTCCTGAGCTCAGCTTTGGTCCTGGGGCCTGATTATGGGCTGGGAAGACAGCAGGACTGAGCAGCCCACAAGGTCAGGCCTGTGTAACCCAGTGCAGCCCGGCCGCAGGCCTTCGTCTGGTGAGTTTAGTCACTGGGTATGACGCTGGCTTCAGCCACCGTGAGAGCCTTTTGTTTTAAAGCCGTGTGTGATTCACTGTGAAGATGTACTGAGGGTGGGGCTCCCGTTAGTGCCGTGTGTGGAAGGGTCACCACCAAGCGCGGCCACGTAACAGGCTCTGAAAGACAAGCACGGCTTTGGGAGCCACCTCAGAGCCTGGCTGCTTCCTGGTGTCCCTCCTCAGGCGAGTTCCCAGGTTCTGCCATGAGCCCCTGGCTGATTTGGAGCGAGACTGGATTGTGTCTCAATATGTGCTGCACGATGCGTACCACATAGAGAGCAGCAGGTTAATAACACTCATTATTTTTCTGCTCAGATGGAATCGGTTCTCAGTACAGAGCTAGGTGTTGAGAGTACTAGCAAAGTATCACTAATAACTAATAACTCCCCATAGGTGCCGCCAAAGTCTCACACACTTATAACGGCGCACAGACCTGTAAGTTGCAAAGTGCTGTGGAAATTCCTGTTAGATGTGTTTAAATGTGGACCACTGCTCTTTAAGGAATTCTCTACACCCTATAAAGAAGAGTGCAAGGAATCAGTTCAGGACCTAAAAGTTAAAAGAGTGTTCAGAATGATGGACATCCATGGTAATTTCATCATCAAAAGAGGATGAGGAACGTAACTGTTCTCTGATTAAAGTCCGTTAAAGCCAGAATGTGGGTCAAAGGCTTCTGCTTGCTTTTTTACCAGGCAGCTAAAAGGTGAGGATACATCTAGTACAAGACAGGCACTGATACAAAGCATTTAGAATTTTTACGAAGAGCAATTTTGCTTAAATGTTACGGATCCTCTTGTTCTTTAGAGCAGCTGGTCCACCTGCGAAGATGTGGCCAGTGCACTGCTGGGTGAGTCCTCTGGCCGACGTCAGAGAGAGCAGGTGAGCATCTTTCAGGCAGGGACGGCTAAAGCTGGGTGGTACCAGTGGAGGGTGACATTTCCTAGGGCTGTTACCGGGAGCACAGGAGTCAGGAATAATTCAGCCATCTGTCTGTTCTCGCCTTCGTGAAACGGCTACTCCAGACACGTGGTTTGTGACATGAGGCATATGGACCGAACACAGTGAGAGAACCGGCGGTCATAGAGGCGCAGCAGCTGCATGGGGGGGACACTTGAGCAGCCCCAGACTGGACATCCCTGGAGTAGCAGGGCTCTCCAGAGGAGAGGAGGGGTTAGAGGGGCTCAAATTCCATGACTACCATAGACAAGTTTTATCTTTGGTTCTAAAGAAAATCATCATCATTGCTATTGTGATATATTTTTTTCCCTTTGAGTTTATTGGTGCATTTTAGGTATACAGTACAGTTACTTTCCTCATTAGGCTCTTGTACCTTTACATGTCAGGTCTTGGTTCTCATTTTTCCTCCCACCCCTGCCCTCCCTTCACCCCCTCCGCCCTTCCCTATATACAAAAACTTTATTTCGATTTTTTTGTTTTCTCATGTTTTTTTCTTTTCCCTTATTTCCTTTCCCCTACCCTTCCCACTGTGATAGTTTGGTTTATTAATGGCTCCAATCATAATGTGGTAGAGGTATAGTTGCGTGGTATTCACTTAAAATATTTGCGAAAAATTTTGTGCATAACTAACACTCACATGGTAAGGCTAAGGGCTTATCTGCCCCACCTAAAAGTGGTCTCAGAAGCCACTTAGCCCCTACTTCATCCCCGAGCTTCCACGTCTCTCCTTGGCAGCATTGTTGTTTCTGCCGGAGTGAGTTTGAGTGGCACACGGAAAATCACAGTGTCAGGGACTTCTGGATGTCCTGGGTCTGTCCCAAAATAAGGTGCAGAAAGTGTGTGCATTTAGTCAGCACACACAATGCCATGGTGAAGCAAAACAAACAAAAACAAGCAAACAGACAAACCAGCCACCCACATAGTTTAAGAAAACAGAACATCCATGGTTCCAGCTCACAAAATCTGCCCGAGTCTGGGCAACTTTCCAGGAGTCTGTCCCGGGTGGTAGTTCAGCGACCCCAAGTGCTTCACTCGCCTGGTCCCCCCACTTCAGGGCTAAGTGCCCCTCCTTTGCTAAAGACAGGACTTGAGAAAAAGAAATTTCTTCAGCGAACCACTGCCTTGCCTCAGCTCAGATATTACACACAGCACTCCCACTCAGTTTTCTCTGGCCAGAACTAGAACAGCTGCACACATCACCAGGGCAGGGGACTGAGTCTTCACATGTCCAGGAAAGCAAGAAAGGCAGAATGTTCTTGAGGCTGCTGGTGAGTGCATTCTCCCAAAGTACGCAAGATCATTTTAGGTGGTACAGAGATAAAGATTCTCAGTTTTTGTTTGCTTTTGTATGTATCTGAAAAACATCAGTCCCACCACAAACCTAAGAGATAATGGCTTCGTGTCATAAAAATTTCAGTTGAATTTTGATTATACTATGCTATTAGAATAAGAAGATTGAACACAGCAAGCAGATATCTGAGGATTGGGTAACACTGACCTAGAAGAATCTCTTATAAATCGAAAGTGTCAGGGTGTAAAACCTCAGCCAAATTGGGAACACGGGTGGGGACAGAGGGATCTGCTCTTTTCCTCCAGTGTCCCATGTAGTTGAGCCTGGGACCACACACTGGGTATACTGCTTACACGGGGGTCACTTTTCTGGGTTAAAACTGGGGAGCCAGAGACAAAGCCTACCACTCCAGTGCAAGCAGCTCCTGACGTAACCAGCCTCACCTGCTCTCTTTCCTCACCGCAGGGCTGAAACTGCTTTTTCGACAGTGGTGTAAGACAGGCGTCATGGGTGACTTCGGAGTGACACTTGGCCCAGCAGCCCCCTGTCATTATGAGCCTCCCCTCCCATGCGGCTCCATGTTGCCTGACCTTGTGCAATATGGCAGCCTAGTTCCTCTTAAATCAAATCAAATACACAAATAGATACTGTTGCTAGTTGCAAAGCCTTTCAACCCACTCAACTTTTCACTAGATATGGGTGTAAGTTAGTTGATAAAAAAACTTTTTCCATTTCCATGTTATCCAAGGGTGTCAAGAAATGTCTTCCAAGTCCCACGATTTTGATGTTCTAATTGATCTATATGGTATTTTTGGCTTGAATGTGTCAGTAGAAACCTCTTTTTTTTTTTTTTTTTAAATAGAAAACCATCTTATGTGGATGATAACTTATCTGGTGACCCTGTTTCTGAGCATTTTCATGTTTCGGTTGGTGGTGTGAATGACTAATTTGCTCCCCAAGACCCTTCCTTTTTTATTTCCAAACCAGTGCCCAAAGCTACCTGAGGGAAGCTGAGCGATGGATTGTTCTAGAGGCTTAGCTTACTCTTAAGTCATTTTATGGCATCATTACATGCTTTCTTCAGGACAGACGGGCAGAAGGACAGGCGGACGACTGTCGGGGATGTGCTGCAATGGTGAGGACCGACGAGCACACAGATCTCGCCCCGAGTGCAATTTCCCTTGTGTGGGGCAGCATCGGTACAAAAGTTACGGACACCACAGTCACTGTTCCCAGATCCCTGCCCCTAGCTGATGCCTGTGGAAGCCTCTCTCCAATTTGCAGTTACTTCCACTCTGGGGGAAAGTACGAGCGCATTTCAAAGGCACAGGGAGACGCCGTGGGTCAGCAGCTCGTCTCTTGGCTTTCCAACTGTCCCGCGTCTGGCTTCGGCGGGGAGCGGCGTCCCGAGTGCGCGGCCGTGGCCGGTGATGTCCAGCGGCGTTTCCGTCCCACTCAGCGTACTCAGCTTGCGTTGCGCCGGGACTCAGAGCGCCTGGAAGCCTGC
>NW_022900916.1:2793692-2823168 GCF_012274545.1 Fukomys damarensis
CCTTGCCCCCGGCACTTGGCGGCGGCCGAACGGGACGGTTGATGGGGTCGGGCACAGGGAAGCAAAGGCGCTGGGACCTGCTCGTCTCTTTAGGAAAGCAAACCCGCCTTGCCTCCCTGGTGATGCGCTGGCTAGCAGAGTGGTTAGGTATTTATTTTATTCTGCAATTACGCCTTGAAAAGCAACATTACGCTCGTACATACATGATCAGATGGGTTTTGCTTCAAGACAGGTAAAAGCCCGTCAGGGACAGGTCTCGCGATTCGCCAGTCAGCGGCAAACAAAACCCTGCTCCGAGAGAACACTACACAGAAATTGGGGAGAAACTGTGGGAAGAGATGTGTTACAGCGACCGCTGACAGAGGCGACAGAGGCGCTAATGGGGCTTACGTAAGAACCATTTTCCAGTTGTGTGAGCTTTCACATGATTCCCTAGTATGGGAAGTACAGAAGCTTGAGTTTTCTAAGTGTAGGTGGAAAACTGAGTAAAAGGGGGAACAAAAGGGAAGACCTAATCTTATGTGATAGGAGTCGTCTTCTTGTCTCTTTCCTGGACAATGGAAAAGGTAATGGTGACCGGAAATCCTTATTTTTAGAGCAGTCAGAGCTATGGCTACTTCTGTAGTTTAATAGATGTCTTATAACCTGTCCAGCAGGTAGCACACATTTAAGAAGCGCAGTGATACTAAACTACTGAAACGTGCTGCCCGGGACCAGCCAGGTGTTCCGATTTGGGAAGGTGGGCTGTATCCGGCCATGTGTCGGAATCCTTATTTCTAAGAAGTGTGTTCATATCTACCCAGATCTGAAACTCCCATGCAGTGGAATACGGATGGTTAAATAGGGCTTCAAGAAATAAACGCACTGGACTGATTGCTTTTCTTATGTAAACAAGTGGCAAAGCTGCCAGGTTTTGAGAATACTGCTCAGCTGCGCAGGGGCAGCGTTTTCCCCTCAGGGCCCCGGGCAGAGTGCATCAGTGCGGGGTGAGTGCCTCAGAGCTGGCACCAGCGGTTCCCCTTCTCCAGGCCCTGAGGGGTGAGGTAGCTGTGCTTGATTTCGTGAGTTGTGCGGTGTGCACGGCGTGCAGCTGCGAGGGTCTGTGTGCACCGCGCCGATCCCCGCAGGGTCTCCCTCTGGCTTCCCTTAACCTTCTGCTTGAGCAGAACGGGCTGGAACTGCACCATATTGTGTTTTACACTAAGAAAGACAGGGTCCGGGCGAAGAGGGAGCTGTTGGCTGTGCAGGTTGGCTGACATGGCAGCGAGAGCACACCAGAGATGCAGCCTGCAGGCGGAGACCGGCGTCCTGTGCCTCAGTGGACAGAGAACCCGAGAGGGAGCCAGGCAGCCGCAGTCCCGCCAGAGCCCGCTTCCCTTTCTGCCCCAGGACTGAGGAGATATTCAGAGGTCTTCCAGAGCCCCTCTCACATCCGCATGTACCTTGCCCTGTCGTGAATGGTGTCGGGATTGTCATACTGGGTGAAATTAGACAAGAGAAGATGACAGGAATGCGGAGCCTTTCCCTGGGAGAAGTATCTCTGTCCCCTGCCCCAGGGTGACCCCAGGCTCCTCAGAGAGGATTCCCGGATTCCTGAGTCATTCTTGGGAGAGAGGATGTGCTGCATGTCTCAGTAGCATTTGAAAACTAAATATCTTCCTGAGAAAGAGAAGAAAGATCGGGCATCACACCTACAACTAATTTGTATAAAAATACGTTCAGAAAGCTGCCTAGACAATTCTCCTCTGCCTCTCTCCTCCATTTCCTGCTGCTTCCAGAAATGACATGTACTTAAATAGAGCTGGAGAGGAAGCAGCCCTTAAAATTAAGAGGGAAAATAGCAGCACCGGAGAGACTAGGTGGAGAGGAGGTATGAGGCCTAGAACATCTTTGACTTGTTTCCCACAGCCCTCCACCTGCAAAAGGATGACATTAAATTCTTCCTTCCTCTTATCAAATATCTCACCCCATCCTAATGTTAAATCATACATCAGCCTAGGGAATACAAAGACAAGCTAATTATATATATATATATATATAAAATGTTAATGCATTTCATAGGCACAAGATAAATCAAGTTTACACCTAAAATATAGCAAAGAATTAAAATAGCAAAGATACTGTCCTGCTCTGAAAGAACAGTCAAGATTTTACCTGAAGTCAACTGTATCACACAAATTGTTAAAAGTTCACCAATAGTCATGCACTACAGCTAACTTTATCTCAGCTAAGAAGGGTAATGTTGTGATCAATGTAAAATTATAGTAGATTGCTCCAAGAGGTTTTTTTGGTTTTTTCTTTTGTTTTACTTGCTGGGCTCCTCATGCTTGATCAAGGGAGGAGAAGAAAGGAGAAGAGTCACTAGATTGAGTCGCTTCCTTCTCTCAGTATCTGTTCTCATCTTATCTTTCACCATTCTGCACTAGTGAGTTTCAAGGAAGGCAAAAATAATCTCCTTGATAGTGGACTTCAAAAAAATAAACACATAGCAAAGGCTTAGGTCACAGAAGAAGGCCCATTGTGTGTGTCTTAAGCAAGGGAGAACTGAGTCAAGGAAATTCTATCAAGGGTGTTTAGCAGTTAAGATAGGAGTCCAAAGTCCCCATAGGAAACATGCACTACTGCAGAGGCCCAGGAGAATGGGCGCTTACTCAGAGAGGGCTCTGCGGTGCTTGATGACAGTTCAGTAAAGGCACGGACATGGCAGATCAGTCCAAAATGTGTGGCATCATGAACGGAGACCTGAGCGCTGAATGTGTATTTATACACTCCACAGAGTACGGGAGTACACAGAGATGTACAGGAGCGTGTGCACTTGGCGACATAGCTGTGTGTGTACGGGTTTGTCATGATCCTGAGAACTTGGGATTGTAAACCAGAGAGCTCCATGCTAGCAGCATGCTTCCTAGATGATACTGTCAATTGTCTGTGCCTTGGTTTCCTCACCTTGAAGCACAGGGAATGTAACAGTGCTCAGTGTATTTCACTGACCTCTTGATGGGATCAAATGGAACAATGTTTATGAATGTATTTTCTAACTTAAATATTTGTGTTATTTTTTGAAAGACTGACACAAATTGAGAATGCTGGAAGGTGACATGACTGAAGGAAAACCTGTGAATGGCATGAGGTTAGCTCAGATACCCATGAATGCTTGCGTAATGTTCATATGAAAAGTACAAGTTGGTCTTAAATAGTGTAGAAGTGTATGGTTTATCTTTAAGACTGTTTTCTCTCCAAGTCCTGTCATCCATCCATACCTTTGGCCTCTAGTTGAACTGACTTAGAAGATCATGACATCATGTGGGCGTTTCCTAGTATTCATGGCTAATATCTGTCACTACGAAGTACATGCATCCGGTTATTACACAGATGCACTTTACAGCATACATCTTAGAATTCCTTCCACATGTTAGACAAAGATGACATGGGACTCTGGAAGAGCACAGTGCTAAATAAGTTTTGAATGACCTTCCTGGGGTTGTGGTATTTATTATCTATCCACGTCAAATAAAAAACTGGGCAGTGACTGAGCCAGTTTTTCCTGAGAAGCGTTGGTTTCTCAGCCAGTAACTAGGTATCATCAATAGTGATGTCAGGCACACTTCCTGTGGGGGCAATTAATAAAACCGGTTGTAAGACTGGATTCGTAATCACAGTAGTTACCCAAGACCTGGGAGTAAACCTCAGCCTCTACGTACCTAGAACTTGGTCAGGGAGAATCAGTGAGCAGCGAGGGGAAGATCTGTTACAAACCGATTGTATTTTACAAAAGCCCTGGGTAAGATGCAAAGAACACAGGGAAGTTTATTGACCTTGTCTACACAAAATATCCTTTCTGAAGAGGAAGTGTGTGTAAGGGTTTTAGTGCTAATTTTTGTGTTTTTATATTTGCTACCCTTGGATCACATCAGTAAATTGGGTTGAAAGTCCCAATTTGTGTGAAGTATTCAGTTCTTATCAGGATATCACATTGTATAGAAGAAACATTTACCCCTCAGTAAAGCTAGAAATGAGGACAGAGGTCAGGGTTAGGAAAAGCTAAAATTGGAATTTATAAATAATCTGGACCAATTTTGAACTGGAGAATTACTTATGAGGGCATGACCATTTTTAAAACTTTGGTGAATGCAGCATTCTGTGTAGAACATACGATCAGTATCTGTTCTTGATTAATAAATATAGTCAGTAGTTGTGATGAAACATTCTTTGACAATGTATGTTGCTGTGTTGTTAGTTTGCTCTGCAAGTCAGATTTGCAGTTAGCCTGGGGCATTCAGAGAGAGGGCTTCTTTTTCTCCCTGGGGTGGAATCACCATTCTACGCCCACATTTCGATGACCACATGATAATGCATCTAACCATCAAATTGTCTGTTCCTTGAGGAAATTGTTAACAATCTGTTGAGTCAGTTTAATTCAACAGAAATATCTGCAGGAGTCAGCGCTGGGAGCTCTCGGTGGGCGAGAGCACTGCTCAGGCCTTTCTCTGTAACCCCTCTGTGGTTTGGTGAGGACTGAGCCTGCAGTAGCAGGGCTGGACAAGGCCCTTGGCAAGCCATGCTGGTGTCTTCCTTCAGCCTCACTGTCAGTGTCCTCTGAGGCCTCCCTCAGAGAGTTCAAACAGAACAAAACAAAACCGCGTCACTCATTACATCTTCTGAATAGCAGATCTAGATTATTTTCTTAGTTTCAGTAGGCAGGACCACAGTGATGTTAGCTATTTTTAGCACATCTGACCCTCTGGATTACTATATAAATTATGCAAAGATAATGGTTGTTAGCTCTCAAAGTATGTTTCTCGTGGCACATTTTTAAGTAACATTTGGAGCCTAAGAGAATCTTGTCAGTCTCTTTCTTTACTCCTTGGGCTTTAGCAAGCTTTATTCTCTGTGCATACCCTGAGATGGATCATGACAAGACTGGAAATTTCGTAAGTGGGCTATTGGAGACCTGCAGGGCAAACACAGGTCAATTCCACATTTAAACCGTGTTATGGTCTCTGGTATTGAGAGCACATTTCTCATCAAAGAACATGCTCATTCTACAAACAGACACCTCGTCATGCCTGCCCTCGAACACTTGGCAGCGCGCCTGCACTTCTGTCCCCGTGACTCAGCCTCAGCCATCAGTCCCATCGGCTCCAGCCTTGGCAGTAAACCCGGACAGGGATGCACCAAGTCCTAACTGCAATGGCCGAGGCCCTGTTCTTGGCATGAGGAGCCCCCAGCCTGAACCCAGCTTCTGGCCTGATGGCGTGAACAAGCTACGAGTATGCATTTTCTCATCTTTAAAAAGGTGTAACACGTAATTTACAGAACTTTGAAAAGGTTGTGAGAGAGGATGCAAATTTAAGTGGGAGAACATTTAATACACAGGAAACTGTCCATAAATTATTCAATGAATCAGAGGAAATTCAGAGATAATTAGTCTATGCTGGTATTCTTTTTTCCTTTAAAAGTGACATGAACTAATTGCTAACTTTCAGTTTAAAATGAGGGAAGATCCTTAGTCACCACAGACTTTGACTTAAAAGGAAAGATTTCCTTTCATGAAAACCGTTGCCTCTTGGAACAGATGGCTGGAAAAGAGAACGATAAGGGGCTCCACTGTTTGAAGTTACCATAGGAAAGTTGGAACTTTATCTGCAGACACCTTGGAGACAGCCGACCAAATCCACAAAATACACCATCGCAAACAACACTGATGTGGGCCCAGCACTGTCACACACAATAGGATGGGTAGTCCCGAGCCAGGCCACACTGAGCACAGCTAACCTCGGCCGGTGTCCTCTATCTGCATGTGCTATTTGCTTAGAAAGTGAAAGAAAGCCAGCTCTGCCTCCCCCAGGACACGCAGGTAAGTACGGAGTAGTAGGCACTCAGCAGAGGAGGCTGAAGGAGGGGAAGGAGACAACTTAACCTCCAGCCGAGCCGTGGATTTCAAAGCAGGGACTTGTGGGGCTGGGGTGAAGACTGCCTGAGAAACTCAGGAATCCTCACAACTATTTACGGCTCCTTCACTCAAGCACGCCTGGGGAAAGGCTGGGCTTTCCCTGCTGTTCACCTTCTGCCCCCAGGGCTTCGATTAGGGAGGCAGCAGGATCTGGAAGTCCTGTGGTCCCATCAGCCACACTCTCTCATCATACCCAGGCTCCTTTTTAAATCCAATATGTAGTGTCTGTATTTATTTATTTTTAAATTTGTATTTGTGTCAGTACCTGCTTGCAGTACATAAATATCCTCCATCGGGAGGAGTTGACATTTTGCATAACATCTCGATTCATTGCACCCCTTTCCTTTCCTCCCTTCCCCTCCTCCACCTCTGGTCCCCTTCCCACTTGCAAAAGATCTGTGTCATTGCCGCCTGTGATGTATCTTCTATTTTGCTCTTTATTTATACTTTGGGCTTCTGACATAAGAGAAACCATGCAATATTAACCTGTGTTGGATTTATTTCACTTAACATTGTGGTCTCAGAGATCAGATGGCTGAGTGCGCCTGGAGTTGCTTCTGTTCCACTCCATTCATCCACATGTCTATTTTTGTGCCAGTGCCATGCTGGCCTTTTTTTTTTCTTTAATCACAGCAGCTTTGTAATATAATGTGAAGTCCAGCATTGTGATGCCTTCCTGTTTTGTTATTCAAGTTTGCTTTTTTATTCTGGGTCTCTTCTGGTTCCATAGAAAGTTTAGGATTGTTTTCTCTAGTTATGTAAGGAATGCTGTTGCTGTTTTGAATGAAATTGCATTAAATCTGTATATCAGTTCTGCAAGTATCCCCAGAACTTGGCAATATTGGCTATATCTATCCAAAAGCAGGGAATGTCTTTCCATTTTCTGAGGTATTTGATCTCCTTTTCAGAGTACTATACCTTTAGTTGTATACGTCTTTCACTTCCTTTGACAGGTTAATTCTTAAGTGTTTAATTTTTCATGAAGCTCTTGTGAGTGGCATTGCTTTATTAATTTCTTTCTAAATGGGTTTATTAGTCATGTACTGGAATGCTACTGATTTTTGTGTGTTGATTTTGTATCTTGCTACCTCGCTGAGATTATTAGTTCTATGTCTTTTGGTGGAGGTTTTCTTTGGGGGTCTGCTATGTAAATATTCTGCACATAAGGGTAGTGTGACTTCTCCTCCTGCACATATTCCTCTGGTTTTATTTTCTTTAATGTTTTGCCTAATTGCTCTTGCTAATGTCTCAAGTGTTATGTTCATCAGGAGAGGTGACAGTGGACATGCTTGTCTTGTTCCTGATTTTAGATCTATGATTTGTTGCATTATTTACAAGTATTTTGTTGAGGATTTAGCACCTATGTTCATTACAGCGACTGTCCTGAAGTTTTCTTTATTAATTGAGTACTTATCTAGTTTTGGAATCAAGGTAATGCTGGCTTCCAGGATGACTTTAAGAACACTCCTTCCCTTATCATTTTCATTAAAGAATTTGAGGAGTATTAGTGTTATCTTCCCCCAAATTCTTGTATAATTCAGTGGCGAATCCATTGGGTCCTGGGCTTTTCTTTGTAGGTAGGTTGTTTTTTAAGATTAGTTAGTGCACCTTTTTCGCTGCCTGTTGCTGTTGTTACTGGATTATTCAGGGTTTTTATATCTCCTTTTTTTTTTTACCTTAGTTTTGGTTGCTCTTCACAAGAATCAACAAAATAGAATAAACAAATCCTTTGCCAATCTTACCAGGCAGAAAGAAAGGAGAAAGAGAGAGAGAGAGAGAGAGAGAGAGAGAGAGAGAGAGAGAGAGAGAGAGAGGAAGGATCTGTTTCAATGTAATTAGAAATGAAAAAGGTAAAATCACAATGGATAGCATCAAAATCCAGAGGATTGTTAGTAATGGCTTTGAAAACCTGTACTCCAATATGCTGGAGAATCCAGAAGAAAATGTCTTTCTTGGTTATGGCCTCTTCCCTACCGTCCTTTCTCCTGTCACATTCTTTTTTGTCTACACCTCTGGTACTTAGCACCCCTCTCCTGTGTCTTTCTTTTCCCTGCTTCTTTTCTGGATAGATGTTTCTTACTTTTCCTCACATTAAGCCAAAACTTGAAAGAAAGCAAATTTGTAGCAAAGGATACAGATTTTTACTCCTTGGTTTAGCTTTGTTATGGTTTCTTTTTTGTTGTTTAACTTGATGACTCCGAAACATGATCTTTACCTTAAAAGCAAAAATGTTTATACCCCTAGGCATTCAAAAAATATTGATACCCATGACCTGGGAAACTACGAGATGTTAAATAAGCAGCATGAACAGCCACCCGAGTGCTGCTCCCAGTTTCTCGCATCTGCTTTTCCGGTGGGAAACTGAAGCTCACAGCGTTGGGGTGAGGGGAGAGGGGGCACTGGGCACTGACCAGGGGAAGGCAGAACCTACCCACCTGGGGCCTGCAGCTGGACCTCAGTGGTGTTGCACTACCTGGTGGTCACCTCTCTGCCTTGTTGTAGTTCTGCTTTGTTTTCTTTATGTTTGGAGCTTTCCTTTGGGAAAACCAGAAGAAAAGAGGCTGTGTTTACAGTACAGACCAGGGTCACCGCGTTCCCAGGAATGAGTGTCAGTGGTGATCCGAGGCAGAACCAGAAAGGCAGCACCAGCCAGCCGGGCGTGGTGGTGCATTCCTGTAATCCCAGCCCTCAGGAGGCTGAGGCAGGAGGGTCACTGCGAGTTGGAGACCAGTCTGGGCTACATAGTGAGTTCCAGGTCAGTCTGAACTATGTAGTGAGGCCCTGTCTCAGAAAACAAAGGCAGCAGCAAAGAAAGGGGCTTCAAAGCGGCAGGAAGGAGAGGTGTGGGACACTGACCTTCCTCTCCTGACCAGGTCCCTCCCCGACACGACGAGAACCTGGGCACGCATGTGGTGTGTATGTGAGCGCCCGTGCACACAGTGTGCATCCTGAGTCCTGGATACACGGAAGGTCTGAGGCCAACTGAGGGCAGACGGGCTCACAGCGCTGTGTGGGGTGGGTCTCTGCTCCATCACTCCTTTCCTGATTCTGAAACTTTGCTAGGTCCCCCGGAGCGCTCAGGTTCTCTCAGTCCCAGAAATGTAAGGGTCTTCTCTCCTCCTCACAGACCACCCCATGCCCGACTTCCTGGGATACCTCCAAAAATTTTATCAACAAACAGGATGTTATAGTTGAAAGAGAACAGATTCAATCATTTTAAGACCCCAAGTTTGAATCTACAGGATGTCTTATTCGATGCTGTGTAACTATCACACTGGACTTCTGAGAATCCCTTTTCTCTGAAAGAGACCCATGAACACTGTTTATGCCATATGATTGTTGTAAAAAAGTGAAATATAGGCCGGGCATGGTGGCACACTCCTATAATCCCAGCACTCCAGAGGCTGAGGCAGGAGGATCGCTGTGAGTTCGAGACCAGACTGGGCTACATAGTGAGTTCCAGATCAGTCTCAAGTATGTAGTGAGACCCTGTCTCAAAAAAACAAAACAAAACAAAAAAACTGAAATATATGGCAACATAGATGTATGAACCCAGAGGTATGATGTTTTATAGTATTCTTTAGCTTATGTAATGTCTTTAAATCTATTTTCAATTTCTTGTGGTCAAGGAATACTTTGTGAAAACCTTTGTGGGGAAAGCAAAATTACTTGCTCAAGTCACTTCTGAGACCTGTCACTACTGTAGAGATGTTCATTATTTACTGAATTTTAAATAGTTTTAAACAAAATTTAGCTGATTTCCACGTTATACTCAAATGATGAAATTATGAAGGCCAACTGGGCTGATTGTTGGATTGACTGATATCTGAGATGAGGACTCACTGTGCTGCCCAGTCTGACTTTGAATTCCTAATCTTTCTGCCTTGGCCTCCCCAGCGGTTGGGACTACAGCCAACTCCTTTTGCGAGAGCGAGAGCTCCTGCTAAATATTCTCCCAAAGGAAGGCAGTGCTGAATGTCCTTGCACAGGAGACGGTAACACTGCGATTCTCCTCTGCTCCTCTTCTGTGTCTGGGCAGACGCAGTTGAAAATGGCGCTGATCTATTCTTCTCTTCTCTCTTTCTTCTTCTTCTTCCTCCCCTCTCTCTCTGCTCTTTCTTTTGCTCTCTCTCTCTCTCTACTCCCACCCCTTGAATAAAATCTCCAGTCGGGGGGAAAAAAATAAAGAAAATGGCGCTGATCTGCTATGCCCAGTGTGGCCCTCGGACTGGCAGTATCGGTGTCTGCAGGAAAGGGAAGGCTCAGGTGGAGGCAGTCGCACCCCGGGTCTCAGGATGTCTGCTGTGACAGCCTCCTGGTAACTGTGGGTCTCACTCGAGTCTGAGAAGCACAGGGCTCAACTGGGGGAGGATGGTACATGGGAAAGATCCCTCCCTTTCCTGTTGCCTTTCCTTTTCCCCTCAAGTCCTCTCCGAGGTAAGCATATCATCTATTCCAGTGTCCAGATGGCAGCCGCAGCCTTGGTGAGCACACTTGGATTCGTAGATGTCTAACTGCAATACTGTGTCAGTTACTTAATCATCAGAGACAGAATACCTAACACCCAGAGTTAAGGGAGTAAAGGTTTATTTGGTTCACTGTCTGTAGAGGTTTCAGTTCATAGTCAGCAGGCTCCAAGGCAGGGTGACTTGCAGAGGGGCGTCGCAAAGGAGAAACAGTCCACGGCAGGCAGAAAGTAGCAAAGCAAGCAAGAGACATGGTGATCACTTTCTGTCCCTTATGTCATATCTAGGTTATTTAGGGCAGGCAGCAGTCACACTTCTAATCTTAGAGCCCTTGATCCTAGCATTGCACCAAGAATCCATCCCAGCATCACATACCCTAGATTCAGCCACTTCTGAAAGCCCCACCTATGACCACATGAGGCACAGGGGAGACATCTGGACACAGCCAGAACAGATGCCATCCTCTACCTATTTTATTTTATCAGATGTAACCGGCATATAGTCACTGGTTATCAATCTGTGGTGTAAGCTGTGGCACATCATGCCATACAGGTACTGAGTTCAGTGTAGAAAGCATCTAATATCAGTCAATCGCAGACAGTTATTTTGTAGGATTCCAAAACCCTCTTTTCTCTCAGTGGGAGCTTTTGCTGACTCCCCATGATACAGTGTCACCTGATACTTGGTCCCTTTGCTGTGCTCCCTGATCTGCCCCTTCAGCCTCTAGGACTTGTGTGCCTTCTCAGGAAAGATGAGTTCATTCAGCCATTCCCTCATCCTGTGAGTGTTTGTGTAGCTTCAGTGTCCTTAGGTGCTGAGCCTCTGGCTGGGCTTTAAGAATCAAAAACAGTTTCATCAATGTGATGTGGCATCCTGGCTGGGATCCTGGATTGTAAAGGGCTGTTAGGGAAAACTATAAAGTGGATTTTGGTCAGTAAGATGTACCCATATTGGCTCAATGCCTGTGATACAGTTACCGTAAGGCAAGCTGTTAGTAATAGATGAAATGGGTATAGGAAACGGAAACTGTGTGGACTTCATTGCTGTTCTGTGAATCTGAAACTATTCTTACACCATTTTAGATTCTAACCCTATTCCCATGAAGTGTAAGATGGGCTGTAAATGGAGACATGTTATGGTAAAGCTAGAAGTCTCTTCTGTAGTGATGGTGCAGACAGGGAAGGTGGAGGCCTGGAGCTGTCTGCATGAGCCTGCAGTCAGGGTGGAGGTAGGGAGAAAATCGCCTGTGTGTCTCACTGGATTTTCGCTTCCTGCAGCTCCTGAAGGGGAACCGCACTGCAGGCCCTATCCACCTTCCCACAGGGATCTGACAGGCGTTACACACGTCCTTTGCTAGTGCTGAAGTAAATTTCCTTCATTCCTAGATGGATCTGGGGAATTTTTCTTTTGTTTGTATGAGCACCATATAAAATTTCACAAGTAGAACTTTGAGATTTTTAAAAAGCAGTCATGTTGTGTTTTGTTGAATTTCAGATACTTGATAATCGTCATTTTGTCATTGCATTCAATGTAGATATTTTCATTGTTATATATAATGATATTGGTGTTACCAGTTTTGATTTTTTTGTAACGGAGGCCACACGCAAACATGTTTCCAACAGAGGTGGCAGGAAATGAAATGGTGGTGCTCGGAGCATTTGTAAGGCAAGAAAAACAATGAAAATGTTTTCCTCCTGCTCCATCTCTCAACTGCAAGGCTCTCATTTTGCCTCAGCTCTCCCACTGGGAAAAAGTTCTGAAGAGAAGTCTACCAGTGGTTACAGTGATTCAGAGAACATCTGTCCTCGGTGGAAGATGCAGGGCGAGGCTAGCAGAGGGCTTTGGACCCTTGTGTTATCATCCTGCCGCCAGCCATGCATCCCCCTTCTCCTTATCTGACTCCCCTGGGCTGGGGTAAGATGTGAATCTCACATGCTGGAGGGAACCAGAAGAAGGGACGCAGGAAAACTGTGGCAAGCAGAAAGCAAGCCAAGAAAGAATGGCGAAACAATAGCAACTTCCTCGACTTAGTCTTCATGTTTTAAAGAATAGCCCAAAGGACCAAAAATTGAGAAGTATTTTGGATTATATTAATTTGTTCCTGTGTGAAGATTGTTTTATAAATAATTTGACTACATCTATCATTTTATGCACATATCCGTTGTCAGTCATATAGTGAGAAGTAAAAGCAATGTTTATAAGTTTGGTGAGTATACCTAGTTTATGAAAATGTCTTAGTTCTTAATCCAAGTTGAGAGAGAACTAATGAAAATTTTATATTATTAGGATTTTATTCTTTTTTTCAAGTACAAGTATAAATTCCCTATGATAAATGTTATCACTATATATAAAAAATGCACCAATAAATGTTTTGCTTAAAAAAAAGAAATATAGAATTTTATTATTATGTCTTTTAGCTATGGGAAATATTTTTCCATTCTTTTTTTTTTTTTTTGCTACCTGGGATCGAACTCAGGACCTTGTGCTTGCAAGGCAGGCAGTGGCGGCACTGAGCTAAATCCCTGGCCCTATTTTTCCAGTCTTAATTTATCAAAAATAATTGCCAATATATTTTATTATCTTTAAGTTATTGCTACTTTTTGGCATCAGACTAAGTACAGTACATGTTCCTAAATCTGTAAACTAATGGATACAAGGAAAATGTCCAAAATGTCAATTCAGAAGACAGCACTTTTTTAAAAAAACCGTGAATAAAAATAGAAATAAAAGGGAAATATAAAGCTCTTGATTATTTTTAGAAACTAAAGTGAAGCTGTGAAAACAAGTATATAGAAATGAGGATCATTTCTAATATTTGGAGCAAGGCAAAAATAATATACTTAAAGAAAAATTGGGGAAAGATAATGGAAAGCAAAAATGATTCCTCTTGAAAACAGCTTTATTCTTGAGAGTGGTGTAAGTACTTTTCTCTAGCTCAAGCAAAATAACAAAAACAAACAATAATAACAAAGCAAGGCCAAGAAAAAGAAATTTCAAGCTAACACTGTAACAACTTGCAGTCAGCACTTCTGGTCAGACAGATGGTAACCAGCAAAGGCTTTCAGACAGTGAAGAAGCAGAGCCACAATACTGAATTCCCTGTGCACTGAAGGTTTGGACTCACCTGAGTTAGTCACCTATGTTCTTTGAATAACCGCGCCATGAATATTTAAAGTGTAAATAAAAGATAACATTCTTCCAAAGTCATATGTTACACTCAACTATATCATTGCATATTTCCAGTAATGGTAACATAGGAAAGCAAAAACATTTCCTTTCTGTTTTATCCTGAAAGAAGGAGAAGACAGGCTATAAAATTGTGGAATGGATTTCCAAATGACCAAAAATAAGAACCTTATTACTAGATGGTTACATTTATGAGAAGTCAGTCTGTATACTGCTACAACAAATAATATTCTTTCATCTCCTTGGAATCACCCAAAGCAAAATTCCTTGTAATATTTAAATAAGCATAGGAAGTACAAAAATATTATAGTTAAGTCAGCTATGCTTCCAATTAAAAGACTGAATTTGTGTCTCCATTATATTTCTCAGAACTAAGACAAAAAAGTTACATACGGGGCACTGTTTGTGACAGATTTTTTTGCCAAATGTTTTTTACTTGCTCCAAAATGTGTATGCCCAAACTGAAGTCTGATATATTTTAGGACTGTAGAAGAGCTTTTCATATCTGTAGCAAAGAAGGAGTATTCTCTAAACCTTAAAAATGAATAAAATTGGTCGTGAAAAAAATGAACGATAAAATTGTAGAGACAACGCCAGTAAGAAGACACACATGCATCCTTCCAGGTTGGAAACAAGCATCCCTCCTTTTTTATGTTAAATTATATGCCCTGATAGTTTGGGCAGGTCTTGGAGCTGCTTTATTTTTGAATGTCCCCAATAGGTTCATGGGTAAGAGATGAACACCGAATGGCCCCTGGCCGGATTTTGGGGAAAGCAGGCTTGGGAAGGCTTTGGAGGGGCAGCGCTGACACTGCCCTGGGGTGCTTTCTGCCCCTCAGGGCCAGCCTGCTGCTTTCTCCTCCTCACAGTGGCCCAGCTGCTCCTGCTCCCATGCTGGGCCTTTGGGGCCAGCAGCCGTGGAGAGAGTAACAGCTGGCACCGGCTTACTCAGACATCCGATCAGCTGGAGCAGGCCGTGCCTACCCTCGTGATTTCCTTTAGTTTTGTAGTGTTTCCCTCTGCCCGACTCTTTAAAGTCAGACGAGCGACGTTTCTGCGCAGTGCTCTCAGCCCGCTGACTAGGGCACCCGAGCGCCAGCCCGGCCGCTTGGTTCATCGGCTTGTGGCTGCGCATCGTTCAGAAAATAAACGTGATAAAAACACAAACACGTTTGTTAGCCTGCTCGTGGACGTGTTCCTGGGTCTTTCTCTGTGTGAAAAGCGGATAAGAAAGAGCAGTGATGGCCTTGCTGGTATCAAGGGTTAAATGAAAGACCTTTTTAATGTATTTAAAATGCCGCACAGCACATGGTAGCTGCTAAGTAGGTGTGTGATAGGAAGAAAGTCAAAGAGAGTGAGGAAGGAGAGGGGCAGACGGAGGAACAACTGCTGACCAGCAAGGTAATCCTGACGTGTCGCACCTCGGACCAGAGCTATGAAGTTAGCCCTTGGTGTATGTGTTCCAAATAGGAAATAAAGTCATTAATTAGAAAAGAGCTGTTTGGGGATGCCTGTGCCATTCAGATCACCGAATCAGAGACTTGTCTTGGCTGAAGGACTGCACTGATTTCGGGGTCCTCACAGGCGTCACCACTCTGTGCATTGCGTGGGACGGAAGCACCGCAGTGCGTTCTGGTGCAAAGGAGCTGTCTAAGGTCTGCTCCGCTCCTCCCACTGCCCCCTCTTCACTCCTCCTAGTGCCTGGGAAGGTCACGCCAGCTCCCGAATATGTGCAGACGCTCAGGCCACCGAGCTTGGGTCCTGGTCCCGCTCTCCTTTATCCTGCAGGGATCAGGGACAGGGAGGAGAGCCCGGCCCGGGATCCCCGGAAGCCTCTGGAGCTCACAGCAGTGTGGAGAGCGGCTCCTGCGGGTCCCCCGCAGCCCTGCTCCCCCTCTCCTTGGTCTCCTGAGTGCGGTTTCCTGAAGGGACTGGGGTGACCCGCTCCTCCCTCCAGTCTGCGGTGCAGCCCCGGGCACCGTCTCCACATGGACCCAAAAGGGCTGCAGGGACCAGCAAGGCGCCAAGCTTGCTGCCGCCCGGGCCCGGCTTCAAGGGCTTCCACGGTTTTGTCTTTAGGAAACCCAGTTAGAAATGGCAACACTTGGACTGCTTGTGGAAATGCTTCTAGAGTATTTTTTAAAAATTCAAATACACATATTATGGGCGCCTTCTAAAATGTCAGTATTTGGAAGAAATTTAAGCCACATTTAAGACACTTTTTTATTAGACTATATAAAATTATGCTTTTGGCTTTTATGGAAGATGTAGGAAAATAAATGTCATGGCTAGTTTTCTTTATACTATAACGTTATTTAAATAATTATAAATAATGAAAGATTAATGTGAAATTCTTCAATACAAAAAACAAAACGGAAACTTTCCCCATAGCTAAAATAAACAGGAGCCTTTTAAATATTTTAAAAAAATTTTATTTAAAAAGAATCTGGAATGGTCACCACAACAGAATGGCAGAATTAAAATACCACCGTAGCTGTGCTTGCTTAATTTTGTGACTTTAATTTGCTGTCATTTTGTAGATGTGCCAGGCTTTCTGAGTATTTGTAGCAAGTCCTGTGCTTTAAAAAAGGCATATGATTTTTCAGGAATTTTTTCCATTAACTCTTTGTAAGTAAAATAGCAAACTGTAGTAAAATAATTCTGCACAAGATTTCCTGTGTTAAATGTATTCATCATTTCCTCTGACTTGAAAAAGTGCTTGTATTTAACCGAACATTTTGTGGCCACTAATCTGTATTTATTGCAGGATTAACTTCACTAAATGCTCTTTTCCTCTATTATTAGTTCATGGGCTGTTTATGCTTTTTTTGCAAATTTTGAGTATAGAGGAAGAAGTATTTTAATAACATGAATGCATCAGCAGCGCAGGTGTATCACCAGTTACTGTAGCGGTCTTCGTTCTGCAGTTTTCTAGTGAAGACTGCAAAGCACACTCTGTGGGAAGCCTCAGCACATCCCCTGAAGAAGGCGGTGTGAGGTGGGCTCCTTGCTCTTCTGGAAGTCTGACAAGGTGTTCTTGGACTGTCCTTACCATTATTGTCAGTAAGTACTGTTCAGATGAGATGGCATGAGCCAACACGTATCGTACATTCCGTTCTTTTGGGGAGGCCATTCTAGTACAGTGTGTGTCCTTGAACACGTGGTGTGAAGCATTTATATAAATTTCTGTAAACTTATTACCAGAATAGAGGTATAGCTACAGAGTAAAAAGATAAAATCAGCCAACAGACATGTCACCAAACTAAGGTAGCCAGCCCTCTGTGTAATGAGGTCAGAGAAGATCTCATGGCATCGAAGAAAACTGCTTCAACCTCAACTCTTCTACTTCCCAACTTGGAATCTGGGTTAATGACTCAAACTCCATCAACATCAGTTTTCTCATCTTAGATGAAACAGTACATCCTTCACAGAGCCAATCCTGATGGTTAATAGATATTCCACGAGCGCGCATGCTGTCACTTCCCCTTGCTTTCCTAGTCTGGCTCTTCACCACTGCCTCAAGGGTGCTGGGTCTTTTGTAGTCTGATGACTGCACCTCACCGTGCAGGGCAGGTGCTGAGTAAAGCAAGGTGCATGAAGGTGTGGGGAGCTGCATTCCCTCCAAAGCCTCTTCCGACCTCTGGACTTCAGTCACAGGATGGAAGAGGAATGCCAGTGGTGAAGTAGGGTAGACGAGTTCTCTCTCGAGCTTCAGCTTGAGCATCACCGAGAGTCTGCAGCAGTGATCCTCACCACAGCCTTTCAAACTCGGCGGATCCCAAGTGAGTGTGTGGTAGTGTGGAATCTTGCACTCTCGTCACAGTCCTCCCTGTGTTCCCCGTCTCATCCAGTGGTCCGTGCGTCCACCCGCCAGGCCGGTCTCAAAGGGTTCACTGAACACGGTCTTTGCCCCTTTTTCCCTGCCTCTCATCTCTCACTGCCAACACCGAGCCTGGCTCCCAGAAAGTCCAGTGACATCGACCTCCATATTGTCCCTGGGAGTCATTTATAGTTCTCTATGTCACTTTGCCTTCCTCCCTCCCTTCCCATATGCCTGTTGCACTTGTTTTTGGACTGATATCTCTCCACAATCCGATCTACTCTTCATATTGTAAGCAGAGGGACGTTTACAAATGCAAATATTGCTCATTCCATTTCCCAAAATAATTCTAATGGAAGAATGCATACTGCTTCTGAGATGCAGTGTGTCCTTCTTGGCATGGTGCGCCTTGATCTCTGTGCTGTTTACCTTGCCCCTTCTTTGTGTTATCTCTCGTGATTTCCCCTCTGCAGCAACACAGGGACTCCGCGGTACCCCAGGGACCCCTCTCCTGGGCTCTTCCTGCCCATGGGCTTTGTGTGCTGCCACTGCTCCTGGGGAGGGGCCTGCTGCTCTCTGCATGCCCCTGCCCATCTGTGCCCCCAGTCTGCCCATCATGGGGAAGTGGTTTGTACAGGGTGCCCTTGCAAGGCATTCTTCACCCTCTGTTGTGCTCTTAGCATGCTTTCCAAAATCTATCTACCTAGTAAGCTTCCAGGAGTGAACTTGCTAGGAATAGGGAAGAATTTCATTTTTCAGTCCGTCTCAAGCTCTTAGTATAATACCTAGAAAAGAGCAAGAACTCAATAAAATGTGGAGTCACAAGGGCCCACTGGTGCTTCTGATTCTAGGTGTGAACCCTGGGGTTAGGCCCACTGTGTTCCCGGAAGAACCTTTCCTCCAGTGTGGGAGCTAAGCAGCCTGTTCCCAGGTCACTCCCGAATCCACCACAGACTGCATGTCAGAGTTTGTAGGCTGACACCACTTCTTTTCTTATTCTGAAAAACACTTTTCAAGAATATCACTCCACATAAATTTCAGGTCAGCCTTTTGGGGGCATAAAATCTGGTGCATGAGACAACCTTTACAAGGCCCCATCAAACAGTGATCTCTGCAGGTCCCAACATTATCAGTTCCAGCAAGTGAAATGGAACTTATTTATACTCTGTGGCTCTGCTATGCAAAGATATTTTAGGACCTAGTTCTACCGTTTTGTAGTTATCCTCTGCAGGCAAGTGATAGCCTCACCTGCGAAGTGGAAATGTGCTGCGCTCAAAGGAGGATTATATAGAAATGCTGTCACTAAATGAAGATGACACAGGAACACAAAGCATTAAAGATATAACAACAATTCGTAGAACATTTTTGAAGTTTTATCTGAATTAATTACTAAAACTAAGAGAGTCAGCAGGGTGCCCTAGAGTATTTGAAGCTCCTTTGTTGGCAGCGATGGGGCTGAGGAGGAGGCCTTGGAGGATGGGAAGGAAGGGGACACACAGAGGCAGCGGTGAGGGCCCAGACACAAAGGCAACAACAGGTCAAGCTCTAGATTGTTAGGGGAAAGTTGCCCTTTTGACAAAAAGCAGGGATAGTCACGTGGGTGAGTACCAGTTTTTCTAGTTTTTTTGCCTTTTTTTCATTATTAAAATCTCAGGAGGTATTGAAATATGACAAATTGTGTGCTTTTGCAAAAATAAAAATTCAAATGTAGATATTTCATCTTCGAGTTGGTTATTTCCAAGATGTGTGGTATTCCTATTTTACTTGGAATTCACCTGTACAAAAGCAGAAAATGATTTTTTCTTCTAAGAGGACAAATATTAATTGCCCCACCTTGATCAAGTTTTAAAATAATGCAAATAGTTCTATCTTGTGCATCATAACGGCTATTCTAGTCTGAGATGTTTGCGTAGTACAGGTACTCTACTCTGTGAAAGGTTTAAAAAGTAGGCTCACACCTAGTTGGCAGCACTTATGGCCAGCTGAACATAATTACTGAAGTCAGAAGAATTCCAGTCCTCTGTGGTCTGATGTCCTTAAGAGCATATATCTAACCCACCACAACACAATTCCTTAGAGAAGTTTGCTTTTTCTTAGTCAAATCAATCCATTTCACTAACTTTAGGCAGGTTTCTTCAAAACCTCTTCTGATGAAAGAAGTCTGTTTAGTAAATAAAGCCCTCGGGAGAGAGTCCACCACCACCACGGGGTGCGCAGTGTTTAGCCCTGGCTTGTGTTTAACAAAGCTTATTGGAGACAAATCCCTAGTGATATCTAGGGCAGCTCTCCTGATCCCTGCCCTGGAAGTCCTCTCTCCGTCCGGAACTGGACGGCTGCCTCTCCGCAGAGCTCACCATGCAGGGGTGAAGATGAGTGGGTCCCTGCCTTCCTTGGCAAGACAGAGACAGGGCACACGTGGAGAAGGACGTTATCGAAGCGTGTTCGTGAACGTAAACGCCTCCTGAGGTCTCACCTGCACATTTCCACTTTTAAAATACTGAAACTCTTCCCCTGCCCCCTCTCTGGCCCCCACGTGTTCTGTGGCGGAGCCTGGTGCAGCCTGGGGCAGCCTACTTTGCCTGGGGTCCAAACTCTGATCATTCCCTTAAGATCGTGGGATTGCTGTCATTTTACTGTTCTCAGATCCCCGGTGTCACACCGTCTGCTGATAAGGAGTCCAAAAGACAGCCTCACTGCGGGGAGTGCGACCCTGACAGGTGTTTCCGGCAGTCCGATCTCAGAGCAGCACAGCAGTGCAGAGGGACGCACAGGCTGGTATCACCAAGGCCTCTGACGCTCCCTTCTCACTGGCTGCAGTTCAGTTTTGAGGGGTGGCGATGGCATTACGTCAGCAGGGAAGACGGTCCCAGGAAACTGTGCTTCATTCTGTTTGTAAAGAATGGTCAGTGAAGTTGTATATTTGAGGACAGTTTTTTTTAGGGGGTGTACCCGGGATTGAAGTCAGCACCTTGCGCTTGCGAGGCAGGCGGCGGCACCACTGAGCCAAATGTAAATTTGATTCAACTAAAACTATTTTACTTAGCAACAGTGGATAGGAAGCTACGTAGAACTCTGAGCAGCGGGAATCATCGCTGAGGTTATTAGTCTTTTCGTTCTTTTTGTTGTTGTTGCTTTGTTTTTTTGGTACCTGGAATCGAACTCGGGTCCTTGCGCTTGCGAAGCAGGCACTGAGCTAAATCCCCGGCCCAGTCTTTTCCTTCTTCCTGGGATATCTGTCAGTGCACTCACACCCGGACCCTCCGGAGAGCAGCGTGTCTGTGTCACTTGCGCTGGCCAAGTAAATAACAGCTAACTCGGCCAGTGCAACTGTCACCCAGAAGCTATGAGCGACTTGTCTCGTATCCTCTTCCGGGCTAGCCGTCCAGATGCACACCCCAGGACGGAGGCCCCTCACCACCAGGGCCCCCGGGACACATCTACAGGCGAAGTCTCTGTCCTAAGCAGTGGGCTCTCCGTTTACTTTTCCTGCAGCATAAACAGTGCTCCCTTGACTGACAGCTGGCAAGGTGTGTTTGGGAACAAAATGTTTTTGCTACCAGACATGAATCAGCAAAGTGTCTTCTTTCCACACAATAAACTACGTTCAGGTGTCACTCTGTAGAGCTGGTGGTGCCCGGCCAACCGTCTCTACTCAAACCGTGGTGAAATGCATCCCTTACAAGGGAAGGACACAGCGTCTGTGGGATCTGGACAGGAACCTGCTCTGGCTGACTGTCCACAGCGCTGAATCGCAAGCCGGATCTGGCCGCCTGTTTATCTCCTGATTTCAGCAGGGGAGGAGCGTGAGGAGGGTGCGCATCTATGTTCGTTGAATGGCAAACTCTTCCTCTCATTTTTACATCTCAGAGGGCTCGGGTGTGTAGCTCACTGGGAGTACTTGCATGCGTGAGGCCCTGGGTTTTATCTCCAGCATCAAATAAACCAAAAAACAAGCCTGGCATGGTGGTGTGCATGCCTGTAATCCTAGCATCTGGGAGGCAGAGGCAGGAGGATTGCAAGTCTGAGGCCAACCTGGGCAATTCAGCGTCTTAGCGATGCTCTATCTCAAAACAAAAAAGCAAAGCAAAAAGTTCGGGGTGTAGTTTAGTGCCACAAAATAGCACCAATAACAATAAAACCAGGTAAAATGGTAAAATTTAGGGTGGCTGAACCTGCAAAGTGTACGGCTGTTAATCCTTTGGGAGTTTCAGAGGCAAATAGCAAGTTTTTTCTCCCTTAGTGGCAGCAAGAAAGACAAGGGTTCCAGGGCTGCGGTAAGAAAGATGACGCAGAAGCTGAGCACGGCAGATGCTGGACATCCGGGCGTGAGCTGTCAATCACGGAGGGCTGACAACGTGTGGGAGAACAGCCTCCCATGCCGGAAGTGACGTAAACGGAGCCCCTGTACAAAAGCCGGTGGCCTTGCCTTCCTTTTTTCATAGTGGCCGGGCCTGCGTGGTGCAGGGCACATCTGCTCTTCTCTTTTCAGAGCACTTCTTGTCGAGCACTTCCTTTTTCTTCTTTCCCCTTTCGATAATTGTAAAACTTTCTGGTCCATCAACTGTTCTGTCCATTTCTTTGAATGGGACAGCAAGCACTTGGACAGAAGTGCTGGCCTCCATGGCATCTGACCACAGAAGGTTCGAAGTTCGAGGCCCGACCTGGCAATTGAGCAAACAACTTCCCAATTTAAAAACGAAAAAGGGCTGGGGCTATAGTGCAGTGCTGGATCAGGGTCACGTTCCTGGGCTCAGTTCCGCACACATCCAAAGTAAGACAAGAAGGTGGAGGAGATAAGCCAGTCTTCTACTTGTGCGCTTTGATCTTCGCTTAGACAGCCAATGATACTTCTGGAGCTTTGCTTTTCCAATGTTTATGTAGGAATATAATTTTGAATTTTACATTCTGTAAAAGCTACAACCTTAGAAATCATTTTGTGTCTCAATTTGGGTAAACTAATATAAAGGAAATACATTTTTTAATATTTTTTTTTGGATCGGGGATGGAACTCAGGACCTTGTGCTTTCAAGGCAGGCGGCAGAACCACTGAGCTAAATCCCTGACCCCATTTTTTAATCTTTAATAGGAATATGTAGGAGACTGAGATGAAACAGGTATTTTCAGTGGCAGCTCAGAAAGATGCATGTAAAAAAAAAAAAGAGAATTACAGGGAAAATACATTATTTTATAGAACTGCTTTCAAAACTTGTTGACATTTTCCTCAATTGTAATATCTTTAAATTATTTTTTACATTAACTTACTATCTTAATGTTAGAGCTGAAAAATTTCAATCAAATCTATTAACATGTGGCTGTAAGGTGAGTATTAAATGCAGAAAACACTGATAATCTCAATTCAAAAGCATTGTTAATCATACAATATCGATTATTTTTAGACCTAAATACTGGTCTCAGAATATGATTACTTCTCTATGCGGATGTAAATAAGGCTCCTTTTTAGTCAGTTTTAGATGAATGAATGAAGAAAGAGCCCTATCTAGAAAGGCTGGCCACGTCACATTGTCTTGTGGCTTACATTGTCCCATGGAAGACAGGATGACCGCCACACAGCCTGGTTTACAAAGGAGAATTTATGATTTCTGCACGCGTTTGGGTACCCTTCTGCATGTTGTTTTTCACGTAACAGAGCAGGGGGAGGCTGGCAGCACGGGTTAGTTGGGTTTGCTGGGAATGCACACAGAGGCAGAAGAACTGTCACTGCCTTTGGGCTATGACATTAGGATGCTCTTCCTGATACAAATAGAAATGACCATCACTCACATCTGCTCTGTGCTGAATGCTCTAGATGCAGCATCTCTGTCTTCAGTCTTCTTCTGTCATTACTCATAAGCGAAAAGCAGGTCAGTTACCCAAGTGCCACTCCCAGGAGAAGCTATGTAGCTAATGAATGACAAAACTGGATTCAAACCCAGTACCTGTCTCTACTTTCTTAATAGGACAGGCTGAATCATGGGTTTGGATTTTGACAGATTACTTCCACTTAATGTATAAAAATGTCTTTTCGAACAGTAGAGATTAGCCATTTCATCTTTGTTCTTGAAACCTTAGCTGTTATGAATCTTACATTCTAAGGAGGAAACTATCTTATGGTAAAGTCCCTCCAGGAGTTCATAAGCTCAGATTCCAGAGGAGCTGTCCTCATCAGGAGTGCTCCAAACCTGAGGTTGGTACCATGTGATCCACATCTCTTGGAGACAGTGTAGCACATTGTTCTCTGAAACCTGGGGGAAATCTTGGGCAAAGAAGGCATAGGCTGGACGGACATCCAATTATCAAAGCCTACTCTTAGCATCAGAAAGGCAGTGGTCACTAAGCTGGTATTTTCATTGTTTATTTTTGTCATCACTTCAAAGCAACATCAGATCCTGGCTGTGTGACCTAGGGCAGTTTGCTATGTAAGTCTCAGTCCTGCCTCTGTAAAAGGTGCCCATCTTTGGCATAGATTGCTCCTGTGATTAATTTAAATATTATATTTAAAGCTTGCATCATAGGAATTGACATAGTTCAACCCTGAAATTTTAAGTGTTTCCTGAGAGCCTGAAAACATAGAGTTAAGTAAAAGTCATTACTTTCTGAGGAAGTAACAGAGTACCACAGACAACTCGCTCCCCTTGTGAAGCTTATGTTCCAGTGGGGAAGAGGCCGCACCCTGCCCTCAGCGTACTCTAAATAAAGAAAGCATTTGCATGAGGACAGAATGTTTCTGGGTTTCTGCTTTCCATAGGGTGGTCGGGAAAGTCTTCACTAAGTCGGCCTTTGGAGAACTAAAGGAAATGTGCAGACTCTGACGACCTGGAGGGTGGGCAGCAGGACAGGTGCTGCTTCTCTCTGGATCTGTCATTCCAAGACCTTCAGATTAAGTCACACCCAATTTGGCTACTTTCTCTAGTGACTCTTGTCCTTACTCATGTTTTAGGTATTTAATATGTAATGTCCTTGCAGTTTATCTTTAAACCTAGATTTCTTATTTGGGAAACTATTTCTATCACTCAGTATACAATATTTAATTTTGTCATGTTTACATTTAATATATATTAAAAAGCTAAACATATATGCAGTGCCGTATTTAACAATCATTTTGGAGAAAATTTTTTTTCTGGTCAACTTAAGCTATTTATTTTAAATAAAGTAATAAGCAAGTTTAATGCAAGATTGCTTTTCATGAGTTTTAAATATACCAAGCTTTAAATAAAATCTTTCATGTCATTATTAAATTAACCACCAATGAGCCCAATATGTAGCTATTTTAAAGTGAAAGATTAAAAGACTAGTATAATTTTTTTAGCTATATAAAGTAGAAAATTCAAGATTTCCTAGAGGATAAATTATTAATTTATAGTTGGAATAATCTATTTAGTGAAATACCAATGTAAATTAGATGGGTCTTAATTATGTAAAAATCCTCAAAAATTTTAGTTGCTATACAACTCAGTCGCTTGTCAAACATGAATTCTGAGGAAAATTTGAAAAAGAGTACTCATAATGCATTTAAAGTATAAGCTGTGGTTTTGTACAGTAGTATACATCTTTGTTGTTATTACCTAGGGTTTCTGTCCTTAACAGGACCATTAGAATCTCATTTTGTAGAGTAGGGAACTAACTCTTATGGTTTCAACATAATCTTTTCTAGTATTGTTGATGTACCATTTTTGAACTTCATAGTTATGACATATACAATAAACAGCAATCATTCCAATATTATTTGTTTTTTAAAAAAGGCAAAACTGTAAAAGAGGAATAGAGTATATATACCATAAATTTAAATGATCTTTCTCGATATTTACTACTGATTTGTCTCAAGATTTCCTGTGCTTTCTCAGTACTTAGAAATTTATCAGATGATTTTACTTTTATTTCTTGGTTGCCCAGCCCTGGAGTTCTTCAAAGGAATGGAATTTTATGCTGCAAATTATACCATCCATAGTGTTACGGTTTCTATCTAGATGTCAGAGGCTCAGGCAGTCATGGGTGGGGCTTTGGGAGGAGTCTGGATCACAGGGCCTGGTGCCCATCTGTGATTAACACATCGATGAGTTTATAGCTGAAGCCTGGTTGGAGGCGGTGTTCACTGCGGGTGTGGCCTGGAAGGGTCTGTCTCCTTCCTCCCCCCTGGACATCCTCTGTGCTTCCTGCTGCCGGCCATGAGCTCTTTCCCCTCTGCCAGGGCCTTCTGCTGTGCTAAATCTGTGCAAACTGGAGCCAAAATAAATGGTCCCTCTTGAAATTGTAGGTGTCAGTTATGTGTCAGGGGTGGGAAAGTAACTAAGACACAAATGTACTTTTCTCTCACTTAGATATAAAACAGTGAAATGAGATTTTTTACCAATTGGTAAATTTTAATCACTGGTAATATGTTTGTAGCCATTTTAAAATTTAATGAAAACTATAGATTCTCCAGAAAATTTTAAAGCTTTGCATGTTTCCTCAAATGTGGCATCATGCAAACTGAAATAACTCAGGAATTCATGTGAGACAGCCATAAATGTTGATGGACTTCAAGTTATAGAGATTATGGACTCATAATGAAGGCTGAGGGATAACCAGTTTTAACATACTGTTGTGATGGAACATAGTGCACAGTAGGAACAAGAAGGAGGTATTTATGATAAAGCAAAATTAAGAAAAAAAGGAAAACAAAACTGTACATGGCTTGGGCTTCAATGACCTGAAATGTGTCTTTCAAGACTCATTTCATTTCAAAGACTCATACAGAAAATGTTTTTAAAGTAGTGGAAGTACAGATATTTCTGCCTTTGTTTTATACGTTCCCGTAAGGCTGTTAAACATAATATCGCAGCAGCACATCACGTGGGGAGGACACAGTTTGCAGCCTGCCCCGCGGCAGCACTTCCCGCATTGTTCACTGCACATGGTCCACTCTCGCTGTCCTCCTCTGCAGTCTCCTGGGTGGAGCTGAAATCCTGTGTTGAACCCTTCGGCCTGACACGCCACACCTGGAACTGAACTCCTCAGTGGCTTCTCCCTGCTCTGAGGATGAGAACTGAGTGAGTTCCCTGGAGGAGGCAGCTTTGCGGTTTCCCCGGCCCATGCTCCGGCCCACAGCCTGCTGAGAAGAGGGCCCTCTGCGCAAGTGGCCCCATGGGCCCACGGTCACCCTTCTGTCTTTCCTGACACCTCATTCACCCGTTAGATTTCAGCTCCAAGTGCGCTCCGAAGGCTCCTCCACCTCGACTCCCCAGGGGCGCTCTGTGTGTTCAATCTCATAGCTCTTTTTGGTGGAATAAACACGACAACGGCTGGATGATGAATCCACAGGCCAGTTCACATCCTGCAGCGGGAGTGTTAAGAATACGGAGTTTTCTGTGTGGCTTCAGGGAGGCTGACGGCTGAGCGGAGCCCTGGGCTGGTCAGGCCGCCTTCTGACACCGCACAGCCGGGCTGCCAGGGCAGAGCGTGTGAGATGCTCTCTGTTTATTTCTTGAGATTTAGGCAGACCACGCGATCCTCTAGCGATTTTGATTTTCATACATTCAGAAAAAGGAAAGTGAATTAAATTTTGACGGAGAGGTCACGTGCCGTCTGTTGTCCGATGGAACAATCCTCGAATGCTTGAATCTGGACTTCTTTAAGGCCCGGGAAGCCCAGTTTCGGGTCTTGTCGCACGACGGACGGGGGTCCACTGCGGCGCCCACAGCCCGGCTCAGCTCGCGGTCCTGGCTGGAGAGGAGCTGCTGGGTGCTGGTGGGTTAGCGCGGTCTCCAGGGCCCAGGGTCTGGGGGCGGCGCACAAAGGGGGGCTGGGTCCTGCGGTAGAACCGAGGGCCTGAAGATGGCACAGCGAGCCTGGAACGGTGCTAGTGCGGTTGCAACGTCGTATACGTCTTCCGTGCTTCACTGAGGCAAAGCCAACGCTTCTCTGCAGCCAATTACCAGAATATGTAAATGGAAAATATTTTCGTTTAAACAATCTCTCTCTCTCTCACACACACACACACACACACATTTCTCACTCTCTTACCCGTGGATGCTAAAGTCTTAAGGTTAATTTCATTGATGCAGTGGCCACCTCGCTAGGATTTATCTCCTGTAAATCAAGACTTTCAAAGATTATTAGTGTGAAAAGCGTCCCAGGCTGCAGTCAGTTTCGGTTTCCATCAGTTACACTGGCTGATTGCCAATGGACTGTAACGACTGCTGCTCACTAAGAGGTAACGGGGGGAGCCCGAGTTTCCAAATATTACAGCATTGGGGATGTGGACAGTTTTCTTTTTTCCATAGTTCTTCTTTCAAAGTTTCTTTTTTTTTTTGTCTTTGCATCATTAAAGATTCGAAAAAGCTTCTGTGCACTTCTAGTAAGAAAGAGAAAAGCACTTAGTTTTAAAATCAAATCCAAAACAGGCTACTAAAATTTGATTTAAAAGGTGTGATGTCAAAGTCCCTTTTCACACATTATACACACCTTGTTTACAATGTAGGACTGAACCAGAGCGAAACATCCGAAGAGAGGGATTTTCTTTGTTGATTATTCTTAGTATCACACCACACTGGGGGCTAGAACCGCACAACCCAGGGTGTTAATCTGTCCACTGTCCCGATCTGCAGAATGACTGGTGGGAGGTGAGCTGGCGGCATATTCACTGCACACATTTAGCTTCCTGTGTGGTTTCTTACTGCCTCGTTCTCTTTTTCACACACTTACAAGAGAAGCAGCAAAGTCCAAAGAAAATTGTGCAGATGTTACTGTGAACTCTCATGAAAAGTACTGTTCCATGGAAATAGTTCCACAGATAAAGTGGCCAGGTTTTTAAATGACACTTTGGAAAAATGCATGGGTATACAACAGACAAAGGAATTGAGGCACCAATGATTTGAAAATACTTTCCTTTGTGAGAAAATTGCTAAGATTTTGGTCTTTTATTGTCGATTATATAAAACCATACCAATCTCACTGCTAGAGTTACAGTCAGTTTCTGGAACAATGAAACAAACTAATATTAAGGAAAGATTATTGTCTCATCTTCTTAATGAAATGCTTATAGCACTTTGAGTTTTGTTCCAAATAGAGGCACCACTTTTCTTTATCTACAGTTATGACATATTTAAGTTACAATACAAAATCTCCTTCTTTTATCCTTCTTCCTGGGAGTAATTTTCAAATATTTCTAGTCATTATACAAGGCAAAGCAGATCTGCCTCGAGCTTCCGGGCTTCCTTCCTCCCTCTTCTCTTCTGTTTCACCTTTGTAAAGTCTCCTGGAAGCTCTGAGAACAGCCCAACACTCACCCGGACGCGTGAGATGCAGGGTTTCCTAAGGTCGGGCCAGGCTGAGAGCTAGTGATGCCCTCATCCACCCAGCACTCCCAAAGCTCCCCACCCCCGGCTGGGGCTTCTCAACCAATGGGTTAACAGAGCATCACGGGGAAAGATGATGTCGGTGTGGGCTTCCAGAAGAAATCGCACACCATAGCTGCGTTCTCTCGGGCAAGTGCCTATGAGCAAAGCAGGTAGAAAACATGGATTTCTGTAGACCAATCTGTGATCTCAGTTTAACAATATTTATTGAACATTTCCATACGATATCTAGGAAGGCAAAGGAGCTCCAAGTCATGAGGGGCACTTTGGTGTGCAGAGAATAGGACTGCATGTAAGGATGCACGAGTGACAAGGGCACACGGTCCTCAGGACCACAGACATGGGCGCCCTGCAGGGAAAGAAGCTTCCCGGTGTCAGCCGTGAAGCACTCAGCTCAGCGAGGCTGCACCCTCCCCGCGAAGGGAGTGGACATCCAGTAAATACAGTGTGAAGAGGGTTGTGGGTGTAATATTGAAAAGGGTTTATGGAGAACGCAGTCGTTCATGTGCTGATGAACTGTGACTTGTGACCACTCCAAAAGTACACCTAGTATGACTTCTTGTGGTCACATTTCTGCCTGATCACATCGGTGGTAAAAATACTGCATTGTCTCCACGTGGTTAGTCAGGGGTGAAAGCAAAACTGACATGGTTCCTACCCTGAAACAGAATTAGAGATGAAGGCCCCACCCCTTGGCAAGGAAGCCGTGCTCTGTGAG
>NW_022900916.1:2823267-2849782 GCF_012274545.1 Fukomys damarensis
GTTGGGGGGGTGGGCGTGAGTAGTGAGGGGAGGGGGAGGGGCAGGGCTGATGGTGTGCAAATCAGGGTCAGTCACCTGCTGCCAGTACTGGCGAACTGTATGTCCAGGACTACGGCAACGCTCAGCTCCCTGCTTCCATCTTCCCCGTGCCTCTGTCTGCACTCTCCTGCTAATCAGGGTGACCCTCACATCTGCTCATCCTTAATTTCATCGCTTCTCCGAGGTCCTATTGGGCTGTCACAGGTTCCTGGGGTGAGGATGCAAACTTCTCTGGAGAGGTTGCTGTTCGGCAGACTGCAGATCTAGCCCGGTCCAGTCTGTCCTGCCTGTGCAGTGGGAATTTGTCTCTTGATATTTTTTAGGCAACATCACATTAGAGTAATTCCTACTCAAACTTATGTTTCCAATGGCCCTGTTTGGCAAAAGTCTTCGTTTTCTTTGCTTCATCTTAATAGCAGTGCTTCTAATAATTGATATTATCTGATGATAATAATCCCTAGACAGTTTGTGTGGAGGTAATCCATCCTCTATTTGAGGTAGACTTTGCAGAACATTTTAATTTCATAGACAGAGATGGCTGCAAAAGGGGAACATTTCATTTTGTAGAATTTTTCTGAACAAAGGCTCAGAGCAAGGTGCCCCAGGGGTAAGAATGGAAAATAGCCATCCATCTCCAGAGAATGTTGGATGGAAGTACCACGAGGAAAGGGGGCTGTGAGCCATGCATCTTAGCAGCCTTTCACAGCCCGTAGGGCACTGTGTACTGTACTGTGAGGGGTGAGGAAGTGATTAAGTACGATGGAATTCTACAACATTTAAATAAGCTTATTGTATAAAGATGCCCATTTAAAAATAAACTGTTCATTCTTAATTTACTAACGGTTATGCTTAATTTTAAAAACATTTATAGTAATTATCTATTATTTAGAAGCATACACAGCCACCAACAGAGCCACACCTCATGCGGAGCTGGGTGTACAGACTAACAGGAGCCTAGAGAGGCATAGCATTCGAAGCACTGAGCTAAGGCTCACCCCAGCCCCAACCCTCACCCTCATCCTACATCAACCCCAACCCTCACTCCAACCCTCATCCTCACCCTCACTCTGGTGTGTATCTGTGGTGTGTACACGGTGTTTCTTTGTCTGTTCTATTTATCTCACTCCACCCTTCTCAGGAGTCAATGGAGAGGGAGGACAGGGGACTGGACCCAGAGCCATCTCACTCAACTGCATCTCCTGCCCCTGTTCATTTGTTTTTAGTTTAGCTTAGTTTTGTTTTGAGGCAGGGTCTCACTACATTGCTAGGTGGGTTGGACCTTGCTGTCCTCCTGCCTCAGCCTTCCCAAGTGCTGGGATCACAGGCATATGCAGCCACCCCCACAGTTAATTCTCCTGATTTTTGAGTAGATTCTCTAGTTTTCTAAATGTGGATATCTGTCTATGTGCATGCAATGAGCAAAATATATACTTATTTCCATTGTGTTCTACTTGGATAGGTCTACGCATATTTATATTAACAAAAAATCAATTTTATTGTCATGAAGGACCAGCCATAAAAGTGTTCATGGCTCTAAGTCAATTTTGGAGCAAAAGTGGATTTTTTCAGAAATACATTCTTGAATTTGTATTCACGGTGTAAAAAGTACTTCAGCATTTGTCAGAAAATGATTACATTGCTGCTCTTCTGAGTCTTATACCCATGTAGGAAGTTTGGAACTTTTGCTTAACCACAAACTATTTTACCCACTAGAAAGGGAAAAATAGTGGGGCAGCTTTTGCATGAAAGGAGCATTGTGCGATGTGTAACTTAATGTTTCCTCGGGATTTGCTATTTTAGAGAAGGGCTAGAAGTGGAAAATATTAAGCAGTAGTGAGTTACAATGACATCATTTTGTATTTAATTAAAACAAGTCCTTAAGGCTTCAGTAAGACTTTCAAAATTATACCGTTTTATCTAATTTCATGTTTTACTTAAAGTAAAAACTGTTCTTATTTGATATATAATGAAAAATAAGCCCCCAAATTAGTCAAATTTGACTCAGAATAGTTTTATATTTATATTTTTCCCTGGTGAATGGACAAAGACATGTCAGCAGTGTTTACCGCTTATTATCTAACTGAGGCATAGAGCATTGAACGCCGAATTCTTCAAGGAGCACTCTCGCACGTTGTCCTGAGGGGAGAATTCGGACAGGCAGAGCGCAGCTCGACCTGTGGCGAGGGTGACGAGGGTGCGCACAGACGCCACGGACCCCACTCGTGTCACCACAGGGGTGTGAGGTCCAAGGCCTCTAGGACGCTGGGCACGCTGTCCCTTGAGGAGGAGGCCGGCCTCCCCCGTGAAGGTCTGAGGTGCGTGGAGCAGGGTCGAACGCCCACCCGGGAGCCCCCGCAGGAGTTGCCCCTCTGCATAGGCATCGACTCACCACCTGTGTCTGCTGTGTGAGCACAGACCTGCTTGTTGCGGCCAGTGAAGAGCTAGCGCACACGTGCAAGTCCACTTTGTCAAAGCCACACGTACTCAGCTCTTTACAGTGTTAACTGTGTCGATGTTTCCTCTCAGTGGCTCAGTTATTTAGGCTGACAATAGAATAAATTGGCATCATTCACCACAGTGGGATTTTGATATGTCGGAAAGGCTCTCTGAACCCATTAATTTTGCTGTGGTGCCTATCGGAGGCCCAGAAAGACAGCAGGGAAAGGCTGGCTCCAGGCTCTGCTGCACTGAAGATCTGACACAGCCCCGAGAGCCGTGTGCTGCTCACCCCAGGCAGGTGGTCCAACCTATGTCGGTTCTGGCTTCAGAAAAGCCAGCTTCCATAAACCCATGGAAAGAGGAGAAAAATGTCATTTCCGTGAGAGCCTTTTGGAAGCCATAAGCGATATACAAGGTTTTAAATTAACAGTGTAAAAACGAAGAAGGATACAATGCCTTCCGATATTCATCTTCCTGAGATGTATCACAAGGACCTTAAATCATTCTTTTAATCTGAGTTACTTCAAACTCCTCGTCTTTCATATAGATTCATAAATTTGCCATTAAGATCATTCTTTTATTCCAAAATATGGCATATTGGTTCTAGGTAAATAAGACTAATGAGAGGGGTTTGAATTATATTTGATATAAGATTACATCTGCCAAACTTTATAGTGCATTCCTTGTGTTTTTCAAAAGTTTACAGGTCTCAAAAAACTAAAAAGAAACTAAACTAAAAAAAAAGGTCAAAGTTGCCCCACTGCATAGGCATCGACTCACCACCTGTGTCTGCTGTGTGAGCACAGACTTGCTTGTTGAGGCCAGTGAAGAGCGAGCGCACGCGTGCAAGTCCACTTTGTCAAAGCCACACGTACTCAGCTCTTTACACTGTTAACTGTGTCGATGTTTCCTCGCAGTGGCTCAGTTGTTTAGGCTGACAATAGAATAAATTGGCATCATTCACCACGGTGGGATTTTGATATGTCGGAAAGGCTCTCTGAACCCATTAATTTTGCTATAGTGCCTATTGGAGGCCCAGAAAGACAGCAGGGAAAGGCTGGCTCCAGGCTCTGCTGCACTGAAGATCTGACACAGCCCCGAGAGCCGTGTGCTGCTCACCCCGGGCAGGTGGTCCAACCTATGTCGGTTCTGGCTTCAGAAAAGCCAGCTTCCATAAACCCATGGAAAGAGGAGAAAAATGTCATTTCCGTGAGAGCCTTTTGGAAGCCATAAGCGATATACAAGGTTTTAAATTAACAGTGTAAAAACAAAGAAGGATACAATGCCTTCCGATATTCATCTTCCTGAGATGTATCAGAAGGACCTTAAATCATTCTTTTAATCTGAGTTACTTCACACTCCTCGTCTTTCATATAGATTCATAAATTTGCCATTAAGATCATTCTTTTATTCCAAAATATGGCGTATTGGTTCTAGGTAAATAAGACTAATGAGAGGGGTTTGAATTATATTTGATAGAAGATTACATCTGCCAAACTTTATAGTGCATTCCGTGTGTTTTTCAAAAGTTTACAGGTCTCAAAAAACTAAAAAGAAACTAAACTAAAAAAAAAGGTCTCAAAAAACTAAAAAAAAAGTTTACATTAGTTTTATTCCAACACTAATCACGAAAGTTACAGTTGTGCTGTATTATTTAATATATGCTTAATCTACATTTGGAGAATTCAGTACAGGTGAAATAAAATGTAGCATGTGCTGCTTATTGGAAATGGGCAAGAGAATTCGAATTTTATTAAGGCCAGCATAGGCAGGAGAGTTCCCTGAAGCCACAGTGAGTGAAGGAACTTGGGCTGACCACAGCGCACCAGCATGGTAAACCAGAAGGACATCATAAGCTGCGCGCTAAGCGGCAGAGTCCGTCTGCGGCACCTTCCCAGAGTCCACAGAGCTGGAGGCTCCCAGAGCACTGCCGACTTTCCTTCTCAGTGGTGGGACATTTAACGCGGCAGAGGTAATTATCAGAGACGTAAGAGCTTCTGATGTAAGGCCTGAGATCTGTAACGACCCGAGACCCCCGGGACGGAGGCCTGCCTGGGCTTGGGTGTGGCTGCGGATTCGAGGCCTTGCGCAGTCCGGCACACTGTGCCCGTGAGTCTTTTTCAACCTCAGCGTTAGTATCAGAAGGGATGTGGATGTGCGTCCAGCGGGAAGACAGGTGTATGGGCGCTACCCGAGCAGGTACTGCACTATTGTCTTTAGGAGTTAGGATCGTTTTCTAGCACTGCCAGTTGCTCCGGCGTGCGTGCACAGAGCCCTGGACAAGAGCGTGGTCATGGAGCTGGGTGTTACAGGGCGAGCTATGAACAGCGCAAATCATGTGACTGCTGGGCGAGCAGCTCAGGGGACAGCGTCCGGACTCCTTGTCTTTAACAAATCCTTATTTTCATTTACTTAGACGCTGTGATTCCCTCGGATGTTGTTTCTCTGTGCCTAGGACAATTAGGGAGCAGCTGAAGATCCACATAGGCTCAGATGAAAGCAGGAAGATCCATGGTGAATGAGAGGGCGCAGGGCAGGGACCAGGCTCGGAGCTGGGGCGGTGGCGGGAAGTGAGCAGCGGTGCCAGGAAGCTGGTGAGCAACCTCTGCAGGGGTTGGAAAAGCAGGTGAAGGAAAGGGCTGGGGAGTCAAGCTGCACAGTAGCTGTCGTGGATTACTAACACTCACGCGCGTGCACACACAGACAGGTGATAGGTAGGTCCAGAAGTACACTGTGCCATTTCCACTCAGTTTTTAACTTCTTAGATCGTGGCTGTGGCGATACACATGCAGGTCTCCTCTCTTCACCCACCGAGGCAGCCTAGCAGAACTGACACTTCAGCCTCTGCCTTTCCCCGCAGAAAGAACCAGGGCTCTCTGCAGAATGATGGCAGTGGCTGGATGGAAGCAGAGAAAGTATAAGATGAACGTGGGGCAGAGACGCACTCAGAGAGGAAGAAGAGCGGGAGGAAAGAAGGCACAGGAAGGTTAGGGGGAACATCAGGAAGTCGTGAGAACCAACTGAAAAACCCTCTCAAGGGCTAAAGCTGGAAGAATTTGGGCAAGGAAACAAGTCTCTGCAGAATGATGGCAGTGGCTGGATGGAAGCAGAGAAAGTATAAGATGAACGTGGGGCAGAGACGCACTCAGAGAGGAAGAAGAGCGGGAGGAAAGAAGGCACAGGAAGGTTAGGGGGAACATCAGGAAGTCGTGAGAACCAACTGAAAAACCCTCTCAAGGGCTAAAGCTGGAAGAATTTGGGCAAGGAAACAAGCAAAGACATTACTGACATATTACTCAAAGATTGATGGAAATGCCTGTAGGTCCATATTAACACAAGTAGACAGCTGAACAAATAAACACGTAAATGGTAAAAGTGTAACTCTTCTTTTCCCCATGATTCCAATTCAAATGCAGAAGAATTAAGGGAAATAGAAAATCACCATTAGAATGCCACAATGCTGGTTGTTGTAGTAGGTGAGATGCAAGGATCGATACTAAAATTAGTGGATAAAAGTTTAAAGAGAGAACAGGACATCTACTGAGGCAGAAAATAGCCTGTCCTTAGACAAACTCAGAGAAACAGTAACTTTGCAGTAGAGAAAACTGTGGACACTGCACTGACCAGGCGATCAGCATAACTTGCAATCTGTGACCTCCCCGCTGGGTGCAGAGATGGGAAGCACATCTGCAGTGCCCTGTGCCTGGTACCTGGCCTCACCTTGCCACAGAAACACGAGACAAACCCAAATTGGGCAACAGTGCACGAAATGATGACTGGCACTCTTCAGTCAAGGTCGTGAGATGGCAGGAAAGGTGGACGCAGGCCAAGGGTGGAAGAGGATATGAAGACATGGCAACAAATAAAACCTGGGACCCAGGCTGGCATCGGACACAGAAGAGGGGCATTCATGGAGAGCTAGGGACTGGATGGAGCCTGTGGGGTACAAGCAGGATGGTACCGCTGCTGAGTTGGTCCCAAGGCCTGCACCCGTCAGGTTTTGACATTAGAGGTGGGCACGGCAAGGAGACAGGACACTGTGCTGCTTTTGTAACTCCTCTGTCCACAGAGACTGGTCTCACAGTAAGACCAAATGAAATACATAACTTCAAGGAGAAGAGAAATCACTTTAAATATCACAGAACTGTGCTAGCGGCTCTTGGCACATTCCACTACTGCGGGGGTGACTTGGGTGCCAATGATGCAGAACAGCTTTCTCTGTCTTGGTTGCTTAAGACATCTGGACAACAAGGGATGTGCACCAGGAGGGAGCCCAGGCTCTGGCTCCCCTCAGCCTGATGCTTCTTGGAGTTGCCGATCTTCAGAGACCCTTGTGTCCTCACCCTGGGGACGTGGCCAGATAGAAGTGTCTGGCCACACTTCTCAGAGAGAGCCCATAGCTGCCTGTTAAGATGCTGAGAGCTGTCTGTCCCCGAACCCCCCAGGAACACCCTGCTCCACCGGGCCAACGCCTGCTGGGTGATCGTTTCTCAGTGAATCACAGGTGCATGGAGGACCATCTATGGTTTGTTTTTGACAGCGTCCTATGGCCAGTGCATTTTGGCTTCTGTGTCTCCCCAGCATCTGGGGCCGGGGTGTGGGACACTGGGCCTCGGGAGGTTGATCAAGTGGAGAGGCAAACCCTGAGGCCTTAAGAAGGGCACACAGACATTAGGCAGTGATGGCCACGACCATAGTTTTCAAAATAAAAATTCTGCAAGTGGTCTGGTTCTAGTACATTCATGTCATAGGCATGGCTACTCTGGAAAAGCGGGGCAGGTTTGTGTGCATCGGGCTAGACTGATTCCCGCCCTGTGGCCCTGCCCGGCTCATTAGTGCTCTAAATTCCATCACCGATGGCTCCGATCCTTTCCACTGCTTTCAGTCATCATCCTGGAAGGGCTCCGGTGCCTACATACATTTTGGCACCTGTCCCACCCCTAATTTGACTCCCCGCACCTGGAAAAGCTGGTAATTTCATGTGAGGAGTCCGGCGCTCTCACTAAGGAACAAAGCACCCCACACGCATCCTGCTGGCAGAACAAATTGAATTGTTCTCACATCAGCACTTCACCTTCTTCCACACCAAATGCTACCCGAGAAGAACAGTAGTGTCTTTTGACAGAGGGTAAAAATACTCCCTGCTCTCCAGGGAGAAACAGCCTGTAATTGGAATAAGCTGGCAACGTTTTTGGCACAGCTCACCATACGTATGGAACCAGGACCCCACCAGAGCCACCACATGCACACCCCACAGAAAGCACACAGCTGCCTTGTGTACCTCCAGACACACATGGGGCTTTTAACAAATGTGCCACGAAATGTCTGACTTCCGTGACATTTTATCATTCATAGTTTTTCAAAATCACATCTGCAGGTAATTGATAGCATTTGCATACCTTCCACTTAGTACAGGTTATGCTACATATTTCTGCAGTGTGTTTACACATATTTAAAATTATATGGATGTTTCTGCCTGGAGGACCCCTAGGATGCCTGTCTGTAGCTCTGGACTGACCTTTGTCTCTAGACCCCAGTATCTCGCTGATGGTCGGTTTATCCAAGTGGATCAAGTTGGCTCCTCAGCCCCAGGCTGTTCAGAATGGAATTCGTTACAATGTAACCCAAATCTGCTCTTCTCCCCAGTCTTCAGCTTCTGTGAGCAGCCCCACTATCTGGTGGTGACTTCAGCCTTTAAATCCCAAGACCTTCTCTTAATTCTTCCAGCTTCTTCTCTGCCTCTCTGAGCAGCTACTGAGTGCTTTTGGTCACGTATCTAAGCATTTTATCTATGCTTCGCAGTCCCACAGTGGGACCTTCCTACAGTGGATTATGTATTTCTGGCTGTTCTCAGTAATCCTTTCCCCTTCCCCCATCTCTTTCCCTTGTTTAGAAATAATTACTAATACAGACATTGGAATTTATGATCTTGCAACTTCTACTTCATATTTGGTGAATCACTACTAGCTAAGAAGTTAAATTTAGCAACAATGTCCTCTATAATTTAGCCAAAGTACCTTAATAGTGTATTACAGGGACACTTTTTAGAGCTAATCTTAACTGATTTCCATGTCTTCCTCTTCGAAAACCCCACCTGTCTTCCTGTAGGAACCTTTCTGTCCTATGAACCTTCCCCTCTGACCAGCTTTTACTGCAGTAGCCCTCACACCTGCCTTCCTTTTCCCTCACACCTCTGTGGAAATGGCTCCAACATGACCCTTCAGCTAAGGCACTTTCCTGAAGCTCAGCCCTCCAGATCAACTCCCAAGCACACCATCCTGGTGAGCAGATGGACCCTGCCACATCCACTCTGGGTCTCAGTAATTAGAACTCTCAATACTGCTGTGATGTTAGAAAAGTTCCAAGCCTTTTAGTTCGATCTAAGTAGGGGTCATTAGCAAGGGAAAGAGAGAGAAACAATGCAAATTAGGAAGTGTTGGTTTACAATTTTATACACTAGAGAAAACATTAAGTTGTACAGGATAAGGTCAAGGGTCATTGAACACCTGGCAATAGTTAATACTTCGTAGAACATAAACCACTACCCTAGCGAGCCCACTGGCAGTGCACCGTATGTCCTTCTTCATCTTATCTAGCTGCTCTCCATGCTTAGCTTGAAGTACGAGTTTGGTATTAAATCATAGTACTCAGAACTGCAAAATAACCAAGTCCTAATTTTATTCTTTTACATGTAAATGATATTTTTAATAAATAAAAGCAATACTAAATATGGTATTTCCAAATTTATGGCAAAGATTTTATCATGCTCTTTGTAAACTGTTAAAATATGCATAAACATTTCAACATTGTGCTATGTTAATATGCAAATACTTTAATTGGAAGGGAACGTTACACTTGCAAAGAATGGTTATGGGGTTTTTTGAATGACAGTGTTCACAAGATAGGTCTAGTGTTATTCTTGGAATTAATATGGAAAATATCCATCTGAGCTATGAAGTCATAGCAGCATTCTCCCTGGGCTCCTACCCCAGTACCTGTCCTGGTTTTACCTTATCAGGCATGGGCTCAGTTTGGTTTCTTAAGGTAAGTAGCACAGGCAGGCTGTGGTTATTTGGTCAGTATGAACAAAAATGAAATTAAAAAACACTACTTTTCATGCTTTCTGAAAAGTTTTTCAAAGTTGACTTCAATTTCAATCAAGTGAAATTGCTGTTATATGGTCATTTTGCCAGCAAATTAGCAGTTTCATATGGTTCACTTAAATGGTTATCCCATTCCATTTACTGAAAATATTTTCTAATTTTATCTGCATAAAAGCTGTTCACCCAATAGAAACATTGAGAGAACATTTGAATCCAGCTTCACCAGATTGTAGCTAAACTTATTTTTGTTAATATTGTATATGATAAACATATTCATCCACTCATAAACATAATAAATATTTTTATATTATTCCTTCAAAATTGGAATATGGAACACTGGACAAACTAATAAGCAGTATGCAGCCTAGACTGTAGTAATTTGGCAGGAACAAAATTGCCACACTCCAAAAATAAGCAGTGATAACTTGCCACAGGCAGTAGGTCTCAGTGTAGCCTATGACCCAATAAAGATTTGCATTTGCACAAAACAATTCAAAAATAAACATTTCTGATAATGGGCTTCCATCTTGCTTATCTAAATTTTGTCAGTTTTATTTCTACCACCAGTAACATGAAACATTGATTTACATATTCCTTAGAGGATTACTTTGTTTGCAAATAACTCTAAGATGAAGTTATGTGTGGATAATATACAGAATAAATTATCAAAATTATAACTTCCTCCCAGCAACTGGTGGTCGGAGTTCACATTTCACGAGTGAAAACCATTTCTCTTCCATTTTTCCTGAAGTCTATAAAGCATCTCCACTGATGCCTTGTGTCAGTTAAGAAGCGTTGAGAGTCAAGCCCTGAAAACACACCCAACAGCGGCCAACCAGGGGGAAGGTCAGTGGCTGCATCCCAGGAAAGCAGCAACTGCAGTATGACACCAAGGACCCTGTCCCTCTGTCTGTCCTTGCCTCTCAGCTCCTTTCACAGCCCTAAGAGGACTGCAGGTACCACAGCATTGATGGTGAGGTCTGGGGAGGTGTTGGGAGAGAGCGTTCCTGTCCATATAGCTATGTTACCTTTTAGAAGAAAGAGAAGAATGCCTTTGTTGATCTCAGCTTCTCTGGACAGAACTGGGTCACATCCCCAGTGAATGCCCAGGCGCAGTGATTGCCTGGGGGCCGGGACTCAGCTTCGCCCCTCTGCATCGCAGTGGTGAGTGCCGTCCCCATCGGGGCTGTGTCGTCCGTTGGTCAGTGGGTAGTGTGCAGTTATAATCTAGACAGATCATCACAAGCAGGAAAAGCATCTTTAAAAGCAAACAGAGAAAGTTAAAGCAGATGAGGGTGATGGTTTATTCACATCTGAGGTCAGGAAAAGTGCCGAGGACAGGACCCTGTCAACTGCGTCACCTAAAGAAGATGGAGAAACCGCAGTTGACAGAAAGGAGCACTGCTGAGAGTCAGGCTGCGGCTGAGCCGGGCCAGGCTGTGCTCGGCATCGGGTTCCTCCTCGCTCCGGTGCTGTGGCTCATGCAGATGAGCACAGGAGTGTGGCGGTCTGGAGCCGCTCCAGGTCACCACTGGGGAGCAGGAGCTTCTGGAGTAGCCACGGGGGTCTAGGAACCAGATGACCAGAGGTTACTGCAGGGAAAGTGTGGTTAGATTTCCAGTTTTGTTTTGTTCCTGCCCGAGATTTAGTTTTAGTGTGGCCTCCATTACCTTTCCGCGCTACTGTAATCCTAGCAAATGTTGGCCACAGTTTAGAACACTCAGGAAGAAAATGAAGTCTGGTGTGGTTCAGAGAGAGGGAGAAGAAGGGTCCAACACTTGTCAACTAAGCGATCAGGAAATGCATCTGTGCTGATGTGCTTTGGAATACTGAAGGGCTGACGTGGACTTCAGATTGCTGTTTCTCACAGGGGCTCTGAACCCTGGCTGGCAGTGCTCTCTCTAACCAACCCTCCGAGGTCAGTCAGGTCCGCAGTGACCACGGCCTGGCTGCTGTCAAATCCAGTGTCCTAACGCCCGTCTGCCTCAGCATTCAACAGCACATCTTCGTCTTCACAATTCGTGTTTTAAGGAAATAGCATTTGGGCCGGGGATTTGGCTCATGGTGCCGCCTCCTGCCTTGCAAGTGCAAGGTCCCAAGTTCGATCTCCAGTACCAAAAAAAGAAAGAAAATAAATATCCTTCAATCAAGTCAGATGAGTCTGGTAGTGAACCAAGCATAAGAGGTCATAAAAATATACAAGATATTGTTTAATAAGACCATTCAAATATTTTAATTGTACTAATAATTATTAAATATCTTCTTGGATTAAAAAAATTACAAAACATAATTGCACATCTTGCCACTGAAATTTATCTGCGTTCTCATTTAATTAATGTAAACATTTTAATGCATACTTTCAGACATTTGTAATCAGTTTCATGTCTATAAATATGCTAGCTACAATTAAGAGGACGTTTGTGTACTTACAGAATCATAGATCAGTGGTTTTAGGTATTTGCTACTTTTTCCCCCTAAATGGGCTCATTCTATATAATACAGAATTTGAGAACTTCGGAAACATGAGCTTTTAATCAACAGTATACTTGAGATTCTTCCATATCTGGTCATATCAGATCTTTGTTCTTTCAAAGAACTACTTAGATTTTCACAATAAGGATAAAGCATAATAAATAAATTAAAAAAAAAAAAAGCTTTCAAACAGGTGGAGGAAAGCGAGTCAGAACGCTAGGGAAGAGGAAAGTACGTCGCTGTCTCCAGGGCGGCAGGTTCTGGATCCCGGAGGCAGGCTCGCCTGAGGAAACTCAGAGCCTCTGAGGTCCCTGAGGGTCCCGAGAGGACCCCCTGAGGTCGGCCGGCCAGTCCTCCCTGCTGTCGGAGAAGACGGGCAGTGAGAAGGGACTGGAGCCCAGTGTGTAGCAGTGATAAAGCGGTACTCATGGCTGACGGAGAAGCTTAGACCTCGGATAGATCCTGGGACACACGGGCTGTGGCTGTCGCCACGATGGGGCTGCGCCACAGCCCTCTGTCTATGGAGAGCGTCAGCAGCTCTCCCCGCAGGCTACGGCCTAGGCTTCTGCGGCTCTGCCTTCAAACCCTACTTCAGCCATCAACCTTCGCTTGCAAAGGATCGAACCCAACAAGTTTCTCCTAAAAGTGCAGCATCCTTCCTAATCCCACACGACAATATTTGGAAATGCACTTTAGAGCTATGCAGCGTGGACAGAGGTGCCAACAGCTGGGCGGTGGAGACCGCGCTGGCATGGTCAGTGTGCCGGGGGGCCACGGGCTTGGGTGCTCAGCGCCACCCACAGAGCCGGCCGCGGTTCTACCAGCGCGCAGAGCTCGTGTTCCAGACGGGGCCAGTCGCTGTGCGCAGATGTGCAACTTTTAAGGCCAGCTGGAACAACTCTTCCATATAGGGACACTTTTGTTCATATGCCATGTGGAGGGAGCTGCCGCGCCTGACTGAGCCCCGTGTGCTGAGCTGCTGACTCCTCTCCATCTCCCAGTTCTTCATATATGTGCTTGGTGAACAAATGGGAAGCCAAATTTGCTGTATTTTTCAGGAAGCATTACTGAAAACTCCACATTGCATTTCTCGTAAGCCTCAAATTACATGCATGCTGTTAATGTGAAAGGATTTGTGGGTGTATGTAATTTATTTGCAGAAGTCCTTGACCTACTCTTAGTGTCTGTGTTGTTGCTGATATTTGCTTCATGTTATAGTATCGTGCAGAAAATTCTCCAGGGGTTTTGGAAAACCTAGGTAATTTTATAGAGGAATGAAAGAGAAAATGAGTTTTAGGAACATCACAGACTCTAACCCTTCTCAGATACGCATCCATTGTAAACCGTGCTTATTGCCTGCAGTGTACAAAATGCAGAAACAAGGCTGTTCCACTGAGTACAACACCAAGTTCTGCTGTGCCAAAGAAACAAGGGGCCTGTGTGTTTGTCCTTTGCTTCTTTTCTGTGTCTGCATGCATCTCTGAACCTTTAACTCGAATATAGCAATTTCAGGGCTCAAGGAACCCGGAATCTGTACTTACATTGTTGACGATAGGGACTGTTTCCTTTGCTGGAGCTTGGTGGGTAATGACAGGCTGTGCTCGAGAAAGCAGAAGGCTGTAGGCTTTTATTATAATGTTTAGGCCAAGCAAGTTTACTTAAAACAACCTCGATCATAGTCCCTTCTTTTGCTTGCCCTTGGTCTTCAAAGAAAGGATCTCAGGGATGAAAATAGCCCGCTGCAGCCTAGGCTGCTTTCAAGTGGTGTTAGCCTGAGCTGCCCTAGCAGTGCGGCGAGTGGGGAGACCATCCAGATGTCCCAGCAAAGAGGTCGTGGTCTCTCTGTGGCCCCAAACCCCATCTGAGATAAGACGAGAGCTGTGCACATTCTTCCCAGGAGAAGGCACCCTGGACTGCAAGTATAGAGTTTGCTGGAAGGGCACAGGGGCTCCCGACCCTCTGAGGCGCTCCAGGTCCAGTACTGTCAGATTCTTAGCCACCCTGGGCTAAGCTCCTGGTGCTTCTTAGGTAATGATGGATCCAGCATGATGGGATTCGTGACATGGGCGTACAAGTCCAGCGCACCTCAGGGGTGCCTTACCTCTACCTGGTTGAACATGCGTGGTCCACTTCCTCTTGGGAATGTTTGCAAACTGAGCTCACCTAACCCTACCTCTGCCTCAGTTGTCCCATGGCTTTCTCCTGCTCTTCCTGTTTCTCGGAGAAGGACATTTGTCACTGGATTTCAGGTGATGTCATCACGAGGCCTTCATTTACATCTGTAAAGGCCCTTTCCAAATTGAGGATATCTGTGTATGTGCTGTGAGGGAACAGACATTTTCTGGGACACAACTGAGCCACTGCAGTTACCAGGCATTGACTGTTCAGCCATTGCGTGCAGTACTGCACATTGGGTTTACCATTTCTTTTACTTTTCCACAATTCTGGTTTAGCTTCAGTCACTAACAGAGCATTTGCTTGCCCCATATTCTCACTGAACAAGCCTTAATATGAACAGAACAATCAGTTACTGAAAGCAAAACAAAAAGGATATTAAAGCCCTTGGGCTTTTTGATGTAATGAAATAGAGCACAGATGAACGCGAAAAGCTGAGCTACAAAGCAGAAAGTACACGCAGCCAAAAGAAGAGTGAATGTATAATTTGTTGAGAAAGCAGGGTACCGACCGAGGTGAGGCAGGCTTTACCAGTTTGTGGTGGCTTCACACTGCTTGGCAGAAGGCCAGCACAGCACCTCAGGAAACCTTCTGTCCCTTCCCCATTTCACGTAAGTTCAGTCCGTTCGCTCACCCAGTGTTGGTGGGTGTGCCATCACACAAACTTAGGATTCACTGCATCCTAAGAACAAAACAGACACAGCTGGAGGGAGAGAAGAGAGCCAGGCAAAGACAAGGCTGGACCCAGGCTTGGCCAGCGAGGGCTGTGCAGGCCCCAGGTGTCTGGCAGGGAGCGGCAGGGCAGGGCAGGGTGCCTGGCTCAGGTGTGGATGGGCTCTGAGTATGCAAGGGCAGGGGAGGACTTGCCCAGGAGAGGAGCACAGAGCCCTGTGGGCTGTGGGGCACAAGCAGGTCCCCATGGCCACAGAAGGCCTGGGACCTGTCCTGGCATGGGGCATGCCATGCCGGGAGAGGCCATGCTGAGGGAAGAGGCCGCTGTGCCTGTGTAGTGCTCAAAGTGGTGGCCAAAAGCCTGCAGACATCTAGCAGCATGCGGAGCTGCTGAAGCACAGGTATGGTTTTTTGTGGATTCTGTGTATAGAGAGAGGGGTGGAGAGAGGACACTACTTTTTTAAATTTTTTTAAGACAAGTTCTTGCTATTAGTTCAGGTTGGCCTCGAACTCACAGCAATCCTCCTGCCTTGGCCTCCCTAGTGCTTGGATTACAGGTGTGCGCCACCACGCCTGGGACACTACAGTTTTAAAAAATGCATCTCCACCCAACAGTATGAAGGTAGGAGCTACTAAGTGTGACTACTCTGGGGAGGGACTTGGCAGAGCAGTTTGCTTTGTGTTACACTTTCTAATTATTTGAAAAGCTCTGAGCTGGTTTCCATCTTTTCTCAAGCAGACCCAGTGCCCGCTTTTCAAATACAAATGTAAAACACGTTTCCCCACCAGTATCGTTTTCTGGAGTTGGTGCTTCAGGTCCCACCGTTTTACAGATCTGACAGTGAATCATCAGCTTGGCCCGACATTTGCCAGATGGTGCATTCTGCCGGTTCCCCCACTTCCAGGGAGGTCAGGCACAGAGAATGCGCGAGACTGAAGTCAGAGAGAAAGAGTGTCCTTACCGGGCAGGAACCGAGTAACTTGGCCACAGAACTTCCTCCCACGATTCCCAGCACCCTCATTTGTAAGATGGTTAAATAGATCTGTGAGATTAAAATGTCTGCAAAGGAATATGTAAAGAATTTATTTACTTCATAGATAATATTATCCGTTATTCTTAATACATATTATTTCCTTTGGTTTTAATCCCTCTTTTACCTGGAAAGAAGTTAGGATGTTCTCATATGCAAATAATAGAAAGCTATGCCAACACTGGTTAAAATAAGGATACTTATTACCTTACTTATTACAAAATCTGGGTGGGAGAGCCTGAAACCCTGGTGTCGAGTTCCTTTCTGTACACATTAATTGTGCAGGCTCTTCTATGTCAAGAGCCCAAGTTCCTTCCAATTTCCTAACCCTAATCCTGAACCTGTTCGCTAAACTGGATTCTCCTAGTCATACCCAGGGTCAGGCTTCACACCCAACCATTGAGGTATATGGAAAAAAAGTGCAATTTATCTCATCTTCTCTGTGTTTTTAACAATGATAAAACCTCATAGAATCACCCAGGCAAATTTCACCAACCTCTCATTATATAGAATTTTGTCAGCTCCCAAAATCAAAGGCAGCCACTGATAGGACACTGGGGTGGCCCTGCCTGCTCAGAGCTGTGGGTTTGTAGCTGCTGAGCCTGGGTGGAATCTGATGAGGCAACCAGCGCATGAGGGGAAGACGAGCAGAAGACAGAGATGGATGGCAGGGATGCAAGGCCCATGAGAAGCAGACATCGTACATCCCAGCCAAAATATCAACCGCATTGTGCACAGAACTAGAAGAAACAATCCTCACATTCATGTGGGACCACAGGGGACCCAGCATAGCATAACCAGTCCTGGAGGAGGTGTCACGATCCTGGATTTCAAGTTATATTTCGAAGCTGCCATGATTAACAACAGCAGGGTACTGGCATGGAAACAGACAGGGATCAATGCGACAGAATAGAGGGTGCAGAAACAGCCTCAGGCACATTCTGCCTTTGATAAAGATCTTTGATAAAGGGACCAAAACAGGTGGTGTGGGAAAACCTGGCTATCCATGTGCACTAGATTGAGTCTAGATCCCTATCTCTCACCATGTGCTGAACTAAAATCAAAATGGATCAAACATCTGAAGGTTAAAACCAGAAACAGTCTGCTGGAAGGTAAACTAGGTGAAACTCTCAAAGACAGAGTTGTAGGCAAGGACTTTCTGAGCAGAACTCCGATTGCACAAAACATAATATTAAGAATCAACAAATGGGATGATATCAAATTAAAAAGCTTCTACAGAGCAAAGGAAACAACACAGAGAGAAGAGACATTACACAGAATGACAAAAGAAATTCCAGCTACTCTTCAGGCAGAGGACTAATATCTAGAATATATAAAGAACTAAAAAATATTAGACTATACCAAAATAAAAATTCAATCAAAAAATGGGCAACTAACATGAACAGACACTTCCCAGAAGTACAATTAGCCAATAAATACATGAAAAAATGTTCAACTTATGCGGCCATTAGAGAAATGCAAATTAAAACAACACTGAAATTCCACCTTAGTTCAGAAAATAGCTATGATAAGTCAAATAACAAATGATGGCAAAACTAGGGAAAAGAAACCTTTATACACTGTCAGTGGGATTATAAACTACAACCATGGTAGAAATCAGTGTGGAGATTCCTCAAGAAACTAAAACAGGATATTCCATTTGATTTATTTATTGCCTTTCTAGGTATCTTCCCAATAGAGTTAAAGACATTATGTTACGTGATCCATGCATGCCCATGTTTATAGTAGCATAACCTATAGCAGCTGAATGTTGGAAACAGCCTGTATATCTAATGGCGGTATGAATGGATAAAGTACTCTTACTTACAGCAGAGTACTAATCTACTATAAAGGAGGATAAACCTGAGTTATTTGCAGAAAAAAAAATGGATTCATCCTGAGACCATGATGTTAAGTGAAAAAAAAAAAAAGATACACAAACTTAAGCATTCCATGGTTTCTTTTATATGAAAACCCCAAATTATAAATAATACAGTGCAATGAAAGAAAAATAATAGGGCAGAGGGAGGTAGATCTTTTGCAAACAGGAAGGGGCTCAAAAGAAGAAGGGAGAGGGGAAGGAAGGAGAGAAGTGCAGAACGAAGCTGTGTTACACAGATGTACCGACTCCCCACAATGAGTGTAGTCACGATGGACTGCAAACATGTACTCACGTGAATCTTTAGAACGCAGTATCTGCACCGGATGGAGCTCCCTGGCCCTTGCCGTTTGTTCTTTGGTTGTAATTTCAATCCCACTTCTGCATCAAAGCCAAGCCTCTATCGTCTGCTCACATGCAGAACTTCAAAGATACCTGTGAAAGGTTTTCCTAAAAAATTAATTTAACAGGGTGCCATCTTAGAAACAAGTTAGGCCTTCCTAAATATCACCTCCAAAGACTGTATTACTTGATTAAAATTGTGAGAACATTTGTCAATATTTCTAGTAAGAACAGAATTCTTTATGTCAAATTCAAAAAAGTAATTTTATTCTATTATTAATACAGTTAACCCAGAGGAGAATATCATCATGAAAAGTATCATTCTACTTTTTTATGAAATCATGTCTATATACATATGCACAAAATTAAATGAAATACCTTATTTTTTATTATACTTTAGTATCTGTGTGTATGAACATGAATATATAACTATTAGATATATTTCTTGCATAATTATGAAGAAAGAAAATACCTAAAAATAATTTTTTCTCATGGGAAGATTTGCATCTTACCATTATAAGACATTCTCATTTTTCCAACTCCTGCCTCTCCATGTAGAAGTTAATTTATTTATGGTTAATGTTGGTTCTCATTGTCCTGGCTGGAAGTTGTGCTACTGGTTCCTTTGTCTCAAGAATTCTACTTTTTCATCATTGAACGTTGAGAGCATCTAACAGTCTTCACAGCCGAGTGATCCTGATCCTCAGAACTTTACCCACCCAGTGAAACAGGGAGCTGTGGCATCTTCGTGTCTTGAACAGTCAGAAATAGCTGTAATTTGTGTCTAGGAAAGCACCAGGTAACAAGTTTTGGATTCGATTGTTCGCTATGAGTACAGACTTTCAATCACGACTTCATTAAATTCCTTTTATTATTTATTTATATTCACATTATTTACACAACTACGATATTTAGATGTCTAATTTACTTACATAAATGTATTTTTGCATTTTAATTTTATTGATACTATATATTTTGCGGGGGTAGTGAGAAATATATTTGCTTTTGTTACTGCGATAGAGAGCAGTACTCTTGCCCTGATGTCATGGCTTGGAAATGAGGGTTGAGCGAGAGTTACAGCTCCTCGTTAGACCTGCCTTAAACAGGTCAGGATTTGAGTGTTTGCCTCTATCCCTTTTCACAGCACTTTAAGAGGAATTATGTTAGTATCCTGCAGTCAAAAAAATTACTTTCCGCTGGTGAAATGGTGACCAAATTTCCTGGTGCCACAAAAAGTCTTCCAACCATCATGGCTAATTGGCAATATAAAGAAAACTTCTCCTTGTGAATGGAATGGAAACATCCTCAATTCATTTCTACCTCCCCATGATGAGCGAATGAATCCCACACCGGCTGTGGTCCATTTCCTGGTCCTTTGACTGCAGGCGCCAGTTACTGATGGACCAGCTAACTAAGAGCAGTCCTCTGCACTGGGTGGGAACGAGCGATGGCAGGGCTTTGAAGCTATGTAATGTTTTACATTCAAGCTACTGATGTCTGCAAAATCACTTTTTCTTGATGAAAACTCAGTTTATTAAATTTAGAATTTTAAAAGTAGTGCCTTGAAAAATTTAGTTTCTAAAATGTTATATCAATTAGAAAAACAAAGCTACCATGGAAACCGAAGTAGGACAGCACTTGTAGTTGAAACCCCAGAGGTTCTCCTGCTCGTTAGGACTGTGGACAGTGCAGTGGGCGGTGGGGAGTGTTTACAAAGTCTGGAATCTAAAGGTCGACTAATACATGGTAAGTAGGGACATAGACAAGGTGATTTGAGTTTTATTTTAAAAGGCATTTGAGACATTGTAGATGTCAACTGTCTTGAGTCCACTTACTATATATAATGACTATAGTTTTCTGATTTCAATTTTGAATCTAGGGAAATATGTCAGTTTTGAAAGTACACATGTATAGAGCTTAGTTTATAAAATTTTAAACAATTTGAAATTAACTGAACTCTGTCCTTAATACCCAAACTCACCACCTAGGAAGTAATAAGCTATGCAACAGTATTGATCTGATATTATCAGTTTTGCTATGAAATTTAATATATTACTAGGTATAGATTTTTTAAATGTCTAGCTATCCATGTACTCTGAGCAGATATTCACAACAACTAGTGATACATTTACTTGGAAGAAGAGTTTGGAGGTTAAAATGATGTAGACCATGCCTTCAAGGCAAAAAGGAGAGGGTAGAATAGACTCAGAATTATAATTCAGGGGCATAAATACTGTGATAAAGAGGATGAAGGAAACACAGAAGGGAATCATCATATTCGGAAGGTAAGGGGGCTCGGAGATACGGTGCATGACCATGTTTGTGGAATGAGCTGTGATTAGCTAAATTCAGGACACGTTCTCATATACAACTGCACAGCAGTCATCATCCAGATGGAAGGAGGGGCCTTGACACTAAGGAGGAGCAGGTGCACATACATGGGCAGAACAACGATTTGCTGAGAGGATGAATATGACTGAGAGAAAGAATGAACTTAGAACCACATTTCATAAAGCGTGGCCAGACGTTACTGATTTTGTGTCCAGAGCTATGACATCAACAGTTATTAACCGAATTTCATTTTAATTTTGATTGACTCTGATTTCACAAATTCTGTGACTTTCGTCATTCAAAGGTTTATAAAGCTTTCCATGCCCTAGTGGGTTACAGTTTGAAAATTTAAGCTCCCTTTTGTGATGTCTATCTATATTTATTCAGAATTAGGCATAGGTATTTCTACTTTGAAGTCATGTGTTTTTTATTATAAGGAGTCCTTGATTTCTAAGTTTTCTTAAGAAATGTTCTTAAAGCTGCTTTGGAATAGTTTTGAAAGAAAACGAGTATTTCCTTCTTCATTTTTAATGACTAGGTTAGTTCACTTTAAGAAACCTTATGAAGGTTTAGGGAATTTTTTTGTACTGGTGTCATCTTGCAGTAGTCTGGAGTGTGGATTCCATTGTTCAGAATCCACAGCAGTAGGAGAAGATCACTGTGGGGGTGGCGTGCTACAGCACAGAGCCGTTACTCCAAGCTAACATCAGAACCCGAAGAATGCTCCCCGAGAGTCCATGAAACGATTCCATGACTCATGAGGGGTTTGGTTAAGAGAAAGCTGTTGTAGTCAAAGCTGGATGCAAATAGTCCTCTTACAAAATCCTAGAAAGATAGAAATTGTGAGATCATATCTTTTTCCTTATACCCGCTGACACCTAGTTTTCAAAGTCCAAAAGCTATATAGGTTGTACATAGTTCCTCAGAACCAAAACATTTTAGGTTACTTGATTTAAAAATTTAAAAAGTATAATGTCAGAGTTGAAACAAAATTTTATATAAAAACATTTTTCACGTTCTTTTATAGTTTATTATATTAAAACTGCTATAAGATTTATACTTACCACAAGATTGAAAGAATAACAAATGGGGTGTTATTTGTAATGCTCTAAATTGAAATGTCTTCCTGTATCTTTCTAATAACAGTGTTGTCTCTCTTAGTGACAAATTTCCTCTATTCTGAATTTATGGCCTAATATTGATCTCAGATTTAATCTGTAATTTAAATGAGCAAGCATTCTGACAAATGCAGTATTCTCTTTTGCCATTTCATCTAGTTTGTGTACATTAGCGGGGGTATATTTAGGGATGATTAGGATGTAACTCGGTTAGGTGAAGTATCGTGTACCTGTGTAACATATCACAGTGATTTCTCCTACTTATTAAATAGATGTAATACTGACCAAAAGGCTACTGGAAAGATCTAGGTGATTTCTGTGAGTGATGGAATGTGTCTTGGACACTGTGTTATCTTCTCGTACTTTTAGAGGAACATTCTATTATTCATATTCTAACAAGTTGAAAGAGTGATTACAGGAACGAGAAACTACACAACAAAAGGAAAGATATGCAACGTACATTTTATAATTCTATTCAAACATTTGGTCACACTAGATCTATAAAATAATTTCCCAGGTGTATTGCTTTATGAATGTGTTATTTATCCTTAAGGCTCTTAAGCTTTACATAAAATATGTCCTGGTTTTCTTGTTATACACAAGTGAGAGGGGGGTTCCTCCTCCCCGCTCTTTCTCTCTCATTCGGTCTCCTCCTATCACATCTATGTATCTTTCTCTCTAATCTGTCATCCAAATATTTCTATCATTATGCAATGGCATAATATATCTGATTTTTAATGTAACTCACTGATATTTCAATTAAGATCTATGTCTGGTGTTTTGAATAATGGAAGATACATAAAAGTAAGATGAATATAAAACTTACATTGCACAGATGAGAAAACACTGCATCTAATTTGTAAATCATGAAATGATATAAAAGAATGTGTAACCACATAAGAATCATTTGGAGTTTTAGCAAATATCATGACTAATAAATATAGATTGGTCCTACTCTTTCAACATACTATATCTTACACATTCGTCTGAGATATGAAAAACATCAGAGTGGCAAAATGACCCAAAGAAAGAGACCACTAATTAGGGAGTACTTTTTGAGTTTTATCCATTTCATGGTCATGTTTTTCTTCCTTTGAAGAAACAGAGCCACAATTTTTAGCTGTCTGTTTAAAGCCTGCTTCTCTTCCCTTGTGCCTGGCTCTCTGTTTGTTCATTCTCATTATTTACATGCTTGAAATGTTCCAACAAAAGTAGAAAAATATTAACTACTGTAATTCAGCTGCTTGATAAGCTAAAGTGTACTCAGGTAAATTTGAGACAATAAATGAAGAAGACATGCAGCACAGGACAAAAGAAATTTTAAAATTGTTCTGATGAGACGTGGACTGTGAGAAGCAAGCCTGGATTGCCCATCACCTACTAGATAATTCTTACAACCCCACTTACGTCTGTGTCTTTCCACAGATTTCTATCCTGTTATGTGTCACAGTGCGTGTTCTCAGGGAGGAGTGGGACATCACACACCTGAGACTCTCTGGTCTTTGCAGATTTAGAATTGAATCCAATCGAGTAAATGCGTCAGCACTGCTATGCGGCATTGTAAATAGCTCCCTTTAGCTTACAGGTTCCACGCGGTCATACTTTGACGGTCACAGCTGAGTCCCTGGCCTTCCGTTAGGGAACTGTAAGTGGATATTTCCCCTTCCCATGAGCAAGAAAGGTTAAATGTCCTCTGTGTTGATTATTCAAGTGATGGAAAAACCAAAGAAAAGCGGTGAATTTGGAAAACAAGCCACCCTGTACAATAATAGTAATTCCTGAGGGATAGATCATATTACACCTTGCCAGGTAATTAAGACCCCAAGGACTAACAAAAATTAAAACAAATAGTTTTGCATGACATTTTTATACTTGAAACTTTTTTAAAGGTATGAAACATAAGTACTAGTAAAATGGCAGACACATAGTGGGGGGAACCTTGCAGCTAATTGGATATGTACCTACAATTAAGAAATATTTATAAAATGAAAATATAAGCTCTTACTTTGTCTCTGAAGGGCTCATAATCATGTAATGTAATGCAGGCTGCAGACTTTGGTTTAATTCTCTCTCGTATGCAGCTGATAATATTTTCATCTACTTCTAGCCAGAGAACAGTGCTAGGATGTCCGCAGATCCTCCTACTACTCTCCAGCTGGCAGTAGGAAGGGATGGCTTTGCTGTTATTTCTAGCTTTTCAGCCAAGATCTTTTCCAGGGTGGAAGCAAACTTTTGACAACTCAGACTTACTAGACGAATGCACTCATGGAAGGGACGGGAAATGGTCACGCCCGCCAAGGCCAACGGCTAAATGAGCCACTCAGTGCAAAAGTCAATAACGAAGGGAGATGTTTTCTGCCTCCTCCGAAGCCACTGCCTTCTGTTTTTGGTCATCCATCCTTGTATCATTTGGCGTTTGCTGTCTGTCAAGCTGCTGTAAGGTTCCACCCTGGACACGCGGTCTCTCTGGGTCGCGGTTCTGTGGGTGGGATGGCCGAGCTCTGGGGGCTGCGCTGGCTGCTGCCTGTGTCCCGAGGGCCGCTCCGGCAGAGGGTTGAGGCTGCGGCCCTGCGGGTCTGGCTGCACGTGCCCCGCACCTTCCGGCAGGTGCACAGGCCGCTCCCTCTGTGCGCTCAGCAGGCAGGAGCAGCCCAGGGGCGGACTCCTGCGTCTGCTCTTGTGCAGAGGCGAAGAAAGGCACAGACTGACCGAGCACGCTTGGGTCAGGGTGACCCCTAAGTGCCAGGGTTGGGGAGGGAATTAAGGTCGATGTTGTGAGAGCAATTTACTTCCCTTTCCTTTCTTTGGCTATTTTCTTTCGCTTTCATCTTTACATCTTTCTCTTCTCTCCTTAGAGAATGCCCTGTCTTTATTAACGGTGCGTTTTTGTCTTTGGGATCTTTTCATTATAATTCCCCCCATGAGCCTTATACTTTTTCTTTTTGAATTTATTCTCACTTTCCTAGTGAGAAGAAACTTAAATTCAGTTTGATTTTTCCACTTCCAGAAGAGGCTTTTCACTAGAAACACAAAATTATTTCTTTTCTATTTATGTGTTTTAAATTCTAAATGGTTCTGGGGATAAACCTGAGACGCCCTTCAGATAGCGCTCTGGCTGATAAAAATTCTGTGTTAGGATTTTCCACATAAATCCTTGAGGGTTTGGTTCACCTTTATATTTAGAACAGGGCTGGGAGGAGGAACCAAGGTGAATATGTGGGGACCACAGTTTAGCTTTTGGAGAAAGGGGTGCTCACATCTCACAACTGTGGTCTACTTTACAAGCCTTTTTGAAAAAGCTCAAATGGTTGTCTAAGAAATGAATAGAGATTTAAATATTTTCTAATCTATTAAAAATAAGTACTCAAGAAGAGTGCCGTGTGTCACACAGAATGAAGTATTTTTATTATTCGTTGAAAAACTAAAAAGATACCTGAATCGATTATACGTACATTTAAAAATTTCTGATTAATTTGTCGCCTTTGAGATATAAAGTGAGGAATCTGACACAATAGATATTAAAACATTTAAAACTGCCTGTTTTTGAAGACTATTTTTAATCCTGAAGAATGAAGAAAATTACAAGCATATGTTCATCATTTATGCTTTGATAAGATTATCTTTATCTTCCTATGAGTTTTGGAACTGGCCAATTTCAGAAGAGTGATATTCAGGATTTCTCCCCCTCCATTTTCAGAATCATGCATCTCGCCATTGTCTGGGTCAGTGTGCTGAGGGGAGCTGGGCCAGGAGAGGTCCCCACAGGAAAGCACAGGTGGGGCAGACATCACAGAAAAGCAGGAACCATCACCAAAAGCAGGTGAGGGAGACCTCACCCTGCCACATGTCCATCCTGCGATTGGATGGTGGCCAGGACCATTTTTATCTCCCAGTCCAGAATACCAGACCTGCGTCCCTGTTACCACAGAGACAAGGGGTTGGATCCGGGTCTGTCACCCCTAGGGGAAGAGGCCAAGCAGCCTCAGTGTCTCTTCCCTTTAGGACTGTGGCCCCGGCATCAGGTGCGGAGCACACCAAGCCTTCAGGGGCCAGCTTGAAATCTGGAGCTGCACCTCTAGGGTGTGGCACAGTCCCTCCCCCCAGGGCTCCAAGAGGGACACCCAGTGCCCCCGCAGGGTCTGTGGGCCACTCCCAAGTCCATTGGTACCGCATCCTGGCTGCATAGGCTCCAGTGTGGGAGAATCAAAGCCCCTTTTACACCTTGGCGCCTTGTTCTGCCAGGTGAATGTGCACAGTCAGGAGGCTCTCCAGGGGCTGTCACCGTACTCTGGGGCTGGTCATGGAGCAACTGAACAGCCTGTGGTAAGGCCCACCCACCCTGACAACCAGACAACATCACACCTCCCTTGGACAATATTTAAAGAAAATTCTAACATCTGTGTGTATGTACTCATGGTGACAGAGGGGTAAGAATTTCAATTTTGTTAAAAGTGATAGTCTGTGAATGTGATTTGATTAATATCAGAATAATTGGAAAAGGATGAGTGGACAGAAATGGCAGTGAAACAGTTTCTCAACATGTTGTAAGGCCTACATCTTTTACACATCTCCACAGAAGTGCCCTTTCAAATTCTGAGCACTCCGCACAGTAAACTGGCACCCCCCACGGACGACTGAACGACGGCCAGGAATCTGAGTGCATGGGCTCCATAACCAGGCAGTGCTACCTGTGCCCCTTTGAAAATGAGGTAGTTATGCACATGAAGTGAACTGGCCCAGGATCTCACAGACATGAAGTGCGGGACCAGGAGAGAAATGCCCACACCCAGTCCCAAAGCACTGTGCCAGTATTTTCCCCAATCTGCTAGTTTGTTTCTTGGTTCACTTAACCTTGAGAAAGACTTCTTCTTCTTCCCCTCCCCTCCCCTCCCCCTCCCAAATTGTCTGCTGTGT
>NW_022900916.1:2851251-2854398 GCF_012274545.1 Fukomys damarensis
CTTCTTCTTTTTGGCACTGGGGATCAAACTCAGGACCCTGCTCTTGTGAGGCAGGTGCAGTGCCACTGAGCTAAAGACCTGAGTTAGACTTCTATTCATTGTTGATTATGGTACTGGATATTGAACCCAGTGCTTTATGCATGCTAGACAACTAGACAAACACTCTAGCACTAAGCTACATCCCCGACTCTTTTTGTTTTGAGAAAAGATCTGGCTAAATTGCCCAGGCTGAGTTCAAGGGAAAAGCCAGCCTGTATTAGGCTGCCTTAGATCTGGTACGAGACAGTGGGTCAAAGGTCCTTACTGGAAAGATCGCCCAGGCACTGAAAGCAATACAGTTAGTAGCAGAGACAGAGATAAAGCGATGGCCAAAGGTAACGCTCCTGGGATGATGCAGTAGGACTTTGTCTGCAGCCGCTCACAGGATGCTGCCCTGCCAGACCCTGGGGCCCTCAGTGACCACAGTGATAATGGACAGGGACGTGGCTGGTCTGGGTCAGTTGGGTTTGCATGGCTCAGGTTGGACGTTGACCAGCCTCGGCCTCCATGTGCAGATTGTACCCAGGCAAGCAGCAGTGACCATGGAGGGTAAACAGGGAGTGGCAGGTGTCACCTGGGGGGCATTGGACTTCAGCTTTTGCCCTGAACTTCCCACAAATGCCACAGCAAAAGGAAGTGTGTCTCTAACCCCAAGTCATTCTGCAAGGCAGGCTCAATTTTAAATCAGGGTTAAGAAAACTTTGTGTCTTTAGATGGTTCCGTTAAAATTGTCTTTTCAGCTGGAGATTTAGCTCAGTGGTTCTGCTGCCTGCCTTGCAAGTGCAAGGACCTCAGTTCAATTCCTGGTACAAAAAAAAAAATGCCTTTTCAATATTTCTTTTGAGAGGTTTCCATTCTAAATATGATGCATATTCTGCCCTAAATAAAGCACAGAATATCAGACTGATGACTTATGAGCACGCTGGGCTGTGCATTGGTGTGGAGAACAAACTGTGGACCATGCCCTCCACTCACAGGTTTCCTGGTTCCTGGGACGCCCAGCGTGTGCCCTTGAGAGGGCTTCCAGGTCTCAAGCTGGTCTGAAGCCTCAGTGTGTAGGTCTGAACTAGTACCCTTTGCCACTAACCTAAGAAAAAATGTCTCATTTCCAAGACTGACTAGTGCTAACTCTAAAACCATGGTTGTGTGAGCAGTAGGGTGTCCAAATAGAACATCTCTGAGGCGCACGGAACATATGAGCTTTTAAAATCAGTTTTTCATTATTCAGCTACAGGTTACATTGACATTTGTTTTCTAAAATGAATTGAAAATGCTATCAGCTCGTTACTGCAAGAAATTATGAGACTGTGAAGTAGGGCACCATATTTTAGGGGGGCGTTTTGAGATAGGGTCAGGCTGGCCTTGCACTCACTACGTTTGCCAGGCTGGCCTATAACTCAGAGCCATCCTCCTGCCTTAGCCTCCTGAGTGCTGGGATTACAGGTGCGTGCCAGGGGAAATAGGGCACTCAGAAAGGGCAGATTCATTAAACAACTTCTCTCAAAGCATCCCCTTACCCTTGTGGATCTGGGGCTGGCAGAAGTGACCTGCCAGAGGGAGAGGTATCAGGAGGGATGCGAAGGCAGGCGTGGTCCGAAATGGGAAGAGTGTTTGCAAAGGCCTTGACTTTCTGTGGTGAAGTTATTTTAGAAAGAGTCAAACTTCTAAGGGAATAAAAGGAAAAATCCACGGGAATGTTGTATCACACACTCAGAACAGAGGAATGAGTAATTTTTCCCTTTGAATAAACTCCCGGATTGCACTGTAGGAAGGCAGAGCTCACAGGAAGTGGATGTGATCAAAATAATTTTCCACATAGGTCATGTTGTGAAAGCAAGACTCACTTTCAGCCTGCATTTCACACTTGTGGCCTTGTTCAGGGTTTGAGGAATAAAATTTCCTTAGTAGCCCATTGGTTTTGCTAATTCTCTGAGAATACCTATACTGTCGGCACTCCTAACGGATACAAAAGGGCACTGACACCTCCATGTCATACATTAGCGTTCAGTTAGGAATTCTAGATCGGTAAATTCCAGTCAATTAAATTGTAGTATTTATGTGCCTTTGTTCCAATTTTGTAAAGCTGTACTTTGGAAAGCAGTGTAGTACAATTACAAAGTAAATTTATCCTGATCCATATGTTTGAAACTCTCCTTCACTACAGCAGATGATATAGTGTGAAAGTTAAAGTGTGACTGGAACAAAAAAACCCATGCTTAAAACAATCTTCTGAAAAAGAATGCAAAATCAATGACTAATAGTCACAAGTCTTTAAAAGTGTAGGGTATTTTTTAAAGGATAATTTTTAAGTTAAAATGTCAATTCATCCATGCGTCGTGGCACACACCTGTAATCCAGGCACTTGGGAGGCTGAGGCAATAAGATTGCTATTTTGAGCCTGACCTGTAACAGCTTAGCAACTTAGAGAGACCCTGTCTCAAAATAAAAAATGAGCTGAGGATGTAGCTCAATGTGAAGGCCCTGGGCTCGATCCCCAGTATGGCCAAAGTATCTCATCTAACTAATAAAGGAATGTATGCCAGAAATTTATTTAACTGATCAGTTAACTTATTATCTATTAGCTAATTTATTTAACTTATTAATTAGAGAAATAATAATAACGTAGTAAGTTTAAAGAAGAATTCGGAGAACAGCACTTGAGTAGGGGATCAGGAATTTTGCATGGGTTTAGAAGCAGGTGCAAAACATCGGTGATTACCTTGGGCAGAGCCCTCGGGGTCATCAGGTTCTCCTCGGGAACCGGGTGGGTGAGCGGGAAGAGACACCGACACCCTCGCCAAGATTTTCTTTGGTGTTGTCCGCGGTTCACAGCTCCGTGGAGGGAGGACCCAGAGGCCCCATGGCCCAGCGAAGGGACGACCTTCCGGGCCAGGCGTCCTGTGGGTCTGGCGGACGCAGGCTGAGCAGAGCACGGCCCGCCCTCCGCAGCCCTCCAGCCCAGCCCAGCCAACCCGGCAAACTCTGCTCTTCTGGCTGGGCCTTCCCAGAGGCGGGAATCCTGAGCCCCGTGGCTGTGCAGTCTGACATCGTGTCTTCACAGCGACTCGCGTCGTCTCTTTCTGTGCTGACCATCTCCTCATCTGGTTG
>NW_022900916.1:2854440-2855331 GCF_012274545.1 Fukomys damarensis
TTTCTCTCTCCCTCCCTCTCTCTCCTCTCCTGCCCCTCCCCGGAGAGCGTCTTCCAGTTAATGACGCTGCTGCACAATGCCGCTGTAAGCCCCAGTGTGCAGGTTTTTGTGCGGACGAAACACCTCGGCTCCTTCAGGCAGGTGGCAGGGAGAGCAGCTGCGGTGCTGACAGGTGAGAGTGTTCATTTTGCCAGGAGCTCCAGACTCAGCTGGGGGAGCTGCACCGCTCCTCCTGGGGCAACAGTGAGGCTTCCCTCGCCTCCCCAGCTCCCATCACGGGCGTCCTGGGGGCTGTGGGCAGCCCCTGTCAGGGTGTGCACCTCCCTGTGATCTGGAAGCAAAGGCTGTGTACAGCGCTGTCCATCACAGAAAGTCACAGAGCAGAAAGCATTTCCCACATTCCGGAGCCGGGAAGTCCGGCCATCCGCGCAGGGAGCAGGGCACTGCAGGGGGACAGCACCGACGTCTGCTTCTCCTCCGCCTTCATTCCCAGGGCCTGCTCCGTGGCCCCCACACCACAGCGCGTTTCGGAGGCGGCGCTCAGCCCACAGCAGCGTGTGCGATGCTCACCTGAACACGCTCCTGCCAGGCCCGCCCCCGCCTCTCTGCCGTCTGCTGACTCCTACCTGGCCCTCAGCAAGTGTGGTTCCGAGCAGACCTTGAGGCCTGGCCTCGCTGCCCGGGGAACTGCCCACAGGCATCCTCTCGCCCCTCGGGAGGGCCGGGCAACTGCTCTTTCGCTCTAAATCGGATACTGGTGCTGCTGCATCAAAATCCATCCAAAGCAGAGCAGTTCTTTGCGGCTCTCTGGGGGGACCCCGTCCAGCGGGGAATAGGAGGTGAGAGCCGCCTCTTATTCGTGGGTCATCAGAGGCCGATCCGATCTTGAAT